>NW_024885267.1:6279-60178 GCF_019232065.1 Centrocercus urophasianus | reverse complement strand
TTTTTTTTTTTTTTTTTCGTTGTTTGTGCCTTTGGAACGCAGACAGCTCGGCTGGGAGAGCTGTGAGAGCTCCGGGTTGGGTCGGTGTGCTGTTTTATCCCTTCCCTGTGCTTAACCCATATAGGAAATGCTTAATGCTGGCTTATTGCAGAGCTCACCCCGTGCTGCAGCGTGCGAGTAGAGGAGGGCGACTGTGCACAACTGCTCTCTATGGGATTCTCCTTTCCTTCCCCTCTTTCACATTTTTTTTTTTCCTTTCTTTTCTCCTTTTTCCCCTATTTATTTATTCATTTCTGGTTGGTGCTGGTGTTTTCAAGCCCCCCTTCATATCTCAGGGTGGCTCTATCTCAGGGCGTTGGGGCTGTGCTGTACTCCACAGCCCGAGTTGCTGTACTAGGAGGAGCTGCATTGCATTTCATGCATTCGTGCACGTTCTGCTCCTCCCATTATATGGGGAATTCACTCCACAGGTGCTGCATGGAGCAAATCCCCCAATTCCAGTCCTGCAGTGCAAATTTTGGGGGTAGGAATATTCTCCATATTTAAGGCTGCTGGTGCAGCAAACGGCGTCTTGGTGGAGCTCTGTGTTTTCCCTTAATTGTGTGTCCACCCAACCTATTGTCACTGAAGTCCCAAACCCTTCTCAGCTCTCTGTGTTGCTTTCCAGCTCCCGTGTGGTTGGAGGCACTGGCAGGAGGAGCTGTAGCCCACGGCCAGGTGAGGGCAGGTAAGTGCTGGGAGCCCGCAGCACTCGCATCCCATCCCACACCTTACACAGTGAGTGCAAGGCAGCTCACTGCTGTGACACGCAGAGCTCAGAGCCATTCTCCATCAGAAGCACACAGCACTCTCCCAGGTATGTATTTCCCCACCTATCCCAGATTTCCCAGCTTCTCTGCGAGCTGCTTGGTGGGCACGTGTTGAAAGCTTTGCAACAGTGTCCTGCACCTTGTCCAGCTACAACCAGGACTTTGCATTACTTAATATATTTATATAAGTGGATGCTACGACTGAGCTGATTTGCTATTGCCTTTTTAACGTATTTTATTCTGTTTTCTCGAGCTGCTTGAAGAGATGGAAGCAGTGATCCTCCCCAGGTGCAGCCCTTCGCAGTGCTCTTGCAGAAGCAGAGCTGAAGCACTGCGGGGCTGCTCTGCTGCACCCCGGCTGGGTTTCCCTTCGGCTGTTGGCTCTTTACAGCACAGCAGTTGCACTTTGCAGAGCTGGAGCTGCTGCCATCAGCACAGAGGACATTGAAGTGATGGAGAAAATACTTTTTTTTTTTTTCTCTTTTTGCAAATATTGAATTGGCTGTTTCCAATAGGCTGGCACGGGCTGGGAGGGCTCTTGAAATCCCGTTCTTCAGTTTGCTAAAGGGGCAGAGCAGCACAGGGGCTGAGCTCCCTGTGGGACAGGCCTGGCTGCTGCCGTCGTTCTGCGCTGCTGTGACGTTGCTTTTTGGGAAAATGAATTGAAGGAAGTTGTCACATAACTGGGGGAAAAAAAGTCAAGAGGAAACAAAGAAGTGCGGGCTGTCTGCACAGGTCTGGGCGCTCTGTGCTGCAGCCTCAGCCTCTGCTCTGCACAGGGAATGATGGAGGGTCAGAGTACCTTTATTTTCTGGTTGCAGATGGTTTGTCCATTCTAAAGGTACATGAGCATCATGTCAGCTTTAGGAAAAAAAAGCTTCTCCCCCTTTCCTTTCCTTCCTTCTTTCCCCCTTTCTTTCTTTTTCCCTTCCTTCCCTTCAGCAGTTTAAGGACACAAGAGGTTTGCCCTGCTAAGCTGTGCATTCAGCTGCTGGCACTGTGATTCCTGGCCAACAGCTGATGCACCACAGCCCCTAAGGGAAGAAGGAAAGGCAGTGGATCATTCCCCCACAAGCTCTGGGGGTGCAGCTGTGCCATGTTGCAGCACTGTGGGTTTGGGGAGTGGGGTATTTCTGTCTGTTTGCACTGTGTAACTGCTTGTTCTTTGTAGTTGCAGGTTGATAGCACCTGGAAGGCAAAAAAAAAAAAAACAAACAAAAACAAACCAAATCAACACAAAAGTCCTGAGGTGGTAATGCATGCATGTTCATGTCTTCATGTAGAGCGTTCGTCGCTGCCTTATGTCATGATTTACAAATAATAATAATAATAACAATAATAATAACCAAAATACCATTTGGAATGCCAACATTCAGTGGGCTTTGAGGAGATGTAGCAGCACATCATGGTTTGTAGGGACAAGGAGATACAGACCATTCTGGGCTGCCTCATTACCTCAAGGATAAGACAAGAAAGTGAGCTTCTGGTTATCATAGGGGTGGAGGCTGACGTGTCCCCATAGCCCTTAGCTCAGGAGCACGGGGATGTGCAGGTACACCTGTCTGTGGGGTGGCCGTGCAGGAAGGGCTCTGCTCCTCCTGTGCTCTTTGAGTCCATCCCGGGTGGAGCAGTGCCTCCAGAGCAATATTGCTCCACGTTCAGCCTTTTCCCAGCCCCCTCTGATTTGGGGGGTGGATTCGGGGGGATTGAAGGCTGTGGGGAGATGCACGGGGCTGGAGAGCTGTCAGCAGTGCTCTAGCAGCACGTAAATACTGGAGTGGGGGATCGCCTGTTGCTCTCCAGTATTGCATTGCTGCTTTAGTGAGGCTGGAAATCAGTCCCTGGCACCTGGGGAGTTCTGTGCTGCAGGGGGTCGGGGGGGGAACCTATCTCCAGCACCAATAAATCACAGTGAGTAACGAGGGCCTGGTGTCATTAATGGGATCAGGACTCTGGCATGGGGAGACCGAGCTCTTCCCCAGCATCCTGGGTGGGAAATGAGGTTCTGGGGAGGTGGTGGGAGCTGGAGGTAGGGTTAGAGGCAAGTGCTTTGCCCTTGGCATCTCCCATGCTGAACCACCCAGTTCTGGTGGCAGCAAAGGGGGACCTGTGGGCTGAAGGCTGCTTCCATTGGGGCTGCACCGCACTACTGGGACATCAGGGGACATCCATCCTTTGCAGCAGCAGTGAGTCCACGTGCCTTGCAGGTGATGGTGCCTCACTGGCAGCCCCAGTCCTATGCTGTGCTGGGGGTTCTGGTGGCTGGCTGTCCCACAGCAGTGGGTTTTCAACTGTTTCCTGCAATTACTGAATCCCAGTCCAGTTGTGGGGCAGGAGGGTGGTGGGGAGATGTTCCCCTCGCTGCTTCGTGGCTCAGCTGTGGCCCAGCAGCACAGAAGGTGAGCACTTCTGCATTACTATACTTAATTTTGCAAGTTTTACATCAGTTTTTTTGTTTTTTTCAATGCTTTAAAAATTTTGCATCATCATTTTATGTGTAGAGGCAGAGTGTCTGAAACCAGACTTGCTGTGTTGCAGACCACAAAGGCACAGGGGCACAAGGAAGTGGCGTGGGACTGCTTCCTGCCCACAGAATGCACAGAGTCACAAGTGGAGTCACAGGTAGAGGTAGGGGAGCCTTGAACCACAACTGCCCTGAGCAGCAGTGCCATTCCCTGCACAACAGCAGCTCCTGCAGCTACTAGTGAGTAATTCAAGGCTGCAAAGACCCTTGCTTGTTTGAATTCTCTAATCCAGGACTTCTCTGTAACACAAAACCACCTCCCAAAAGGAACCACCAGCACAATTATCATACAAGCTTTCTATCACCCCTCCAAGCTCAGCCTGGAGCACCTGTGATTCAGATCACTGCGAGTTTAAAGCAAGATTTCCTCAGTGCTTTCATAATACTTTAACAATTGCTCTTCTGCAGTGCCAGCCCCCCAGGCTGCACAGCTCCAGCACCCTTTCCTTGCTCCAACAAACCCCCTGTTGTGACACCCATCCTCTCCAGCCTCTCTCACATCACAGCATTTGAGTAACATCCTACACCAAGGCAGGAAAACACTGCAGAGCACAAACTCGTGTCAGGGTTTAGTCCTAAAAGATATGAGCAAGTCTCACTGTTTCATTGTGTTTCATGTACTTTTATGCCCCCTTTTGAGTGCAATATCCAGATGCCATCAATTATTCCAGAACGCAGTGATGCAGGAACTATGCAGAGGTTGGAGAGAACATTGCTTTCTGTAATGAGGCCTTCATTCCATCCACCCAATGAAAACTCAAATGGATGTCATAATTCTAAAGAGGGTTGGTAGTTTTCTGTGTTGCTTTTTGTGCTTCCTCTCCTCAGCCAAGCACCACCTGCTGAAAGGAAGTCCTGAGCACAGCAGTTCTCCACACGCACACATTCAGAAATGGAATCAGCCTATATAGTGCCATTAGAAAAGCTCTTTGGAACATTAACCATAACATGAACAAAAGTAAATTACAATTGTGAGCAGTGTTATTTTTCTTACTGATTTGCAACTAGATCTCCAGCACACTGATCATTACACAATTACATGGTGTAAGTTACTCACGTTTTAGGGCTGCCATTAAGTGCCACGGTTGCAACTGAACACACCAAGGGCAGACAGTGCTGCAAGGTGCTTGGAATATAAAAAATACTACTCAAAAACCAGAAAACACCTTGCAGAACAGATGACAAATGCTTCCAAGCACTGTATGTACCTATGTACCAAGCACTGCCAGCACCAAATCCCAGCACGCAGTGAGTCCGTGTGCAAGCACACCAACTGCATAAGCAAAGGACAGAGCAGCACAGCAGAAGGAAAGGTGTGCACTGCCATGGTTAGCATTACAACTCAAACAAGATGTGAATAAAAGCAGGTACTTACAAATTGGCTGGGTTCTCTCTCCCTGATATGTGTTTAATGAAGGAATATCTGTCACTCTTCACTGTTGCCAAAACAGGAGAAGGGACAGCACTCAGAACGTTCTCTCTGAAATCCAGTTTGGTTACAGCAGATGCCAGCCTTCCTAAAGCTTTCCCTCAGGCCTTCATCATCTCCCATAGACAGCACTGTGCTGACAGAAAGCTCTGCACAAGTAACAAACGTGGAGCCTGCCTTCACTGCCAGAAGCACTGATGAAACACGCTGCTGAGAAGAGAATCTCGAGAGTACCTCAATGTACACAGTGAGTGGCATAGATGTGTGGGGGGTATTTTAAAGAGAGAGCCTTTATTTAAAGTACTTTGCTTTGTAGTTCTTAGAAAGTAAACATTACAATACTTTTTCTTCTTTTTTCCCACAAATATATTAAAACTGTTTAAATTTAAAAGGCAATTTCACTGTCTGATGGATATTTTTAAAGAAAAAAAAAAAAATCTGAAAGAAACAGGCAGCTCAACTAAAACTAGAGTTCAAACATTCTGTCATTCCATCTCAGAAAAAGAAAAAAAAAAAAAAAAAAGACATTGTTTTTTACCCAGACTCCTTTTTACAGCAATAAGGCAACTCCAGGAGGTGTCAGTGGCTCCCTGGAGATTACAGATACTGTAACTGGCTGCTTCTCATGTTCCATAACACCCAAAGGTGCAACTATCCTTTAATCACAATCACATTTGTGAATTAAAATATAAAACTTAAATTACAGCTTTTAAAAAATATTACTAATAGACTTCCCTATCATAAAATGTTTTACATTTACAGTACTCGAACTATTTCAGTTCTGGGTTGATGAGGTTTAAGCAATTTACCACTGCAAGAGTTAGACTCTGGAGCTCACAAACAGCACAACCCAACCAGGGGCAGCAATAGTCGGTAGAGTCATAGTGCAAATCAAAATAAGGAGTGCAGAACTGCACTGGTTGTTTACATTTCTATAATATAAATGAACAAGACGAGATTCTGATATTGTACATGCAATAAGTTACAGTAAGCGTATGGCGACGGGGCGTTCTACAATTTCAGCTGGTGTACCAGAGTTGAAGCCAGTGAGAGATAGGACTTGGTAAACAAAACATTTCAAAGCTTTGTAGTCAGAGCACTTCAACCGTGCTTTCATGCTTTGTACTTCTGCTTCCCCGTCTCACTGATCACACAGATATGCTGAAACAAAACATTGAAACCTCCAGTTAGAGATGGAATGTAAGAAGCTGATGTTCAGGCACAGAGTCAATACTGCTCTTCTGAAAGAAATGAAAGCGTGCCATACAAGTGTCAGCCCTGAAGAGTGTTCTGACACTGCTTGTGCAGAAAAACTTCAGCCTGTTTTTGGCTACAAACCTCAGCGTTGCCTTCCTTCTCCTTCCTCTCCCCCCCCAGTGTCCATTAGAAGGACATATAAGACCCAGGTGAAGAATTTGTGTCTTAGTATAAAAAGGCTTTTGAGGTCTCCCCTCTTTATTTTCATGGAACTAAGCAAATTTAATGTACATATCTGGTATGATAAGAAACTGCACACAGACTGCATCCTCTGTTCTGTGTGAAGCAAAATAAATGTTAGTTCTATCAGAGCTCCTAACACTGCTGTGCTGCTCTAAGGCTTGCCCTCATCACTGATGGAGTAACCTTGCTGTGATTTACACAGAGGAGGGAGAGCAATGTAAGGAGACTTCCCTTCCTTCCGCCTTCCTTGTTTTAAATGGACAAAAACATATGGGAAAAATTACTTACATTCAAATCTCTGAAGTATTCATTGTAATCGAGGGCGTATCCCACAACAAATTTGTCTGGCACTTCAAATCCAACAACTAAAAAAGAACATAAGTCACCAGTATGTTAGAAAGGAATTTCCTCGAGTTCACTAGACCTTTTCACGCACACAACTTGGAATTTTATCCACACATAAGCTGCTTAACATTTTATTTCTTCCACTCAGGTATCCTCAGCTTTACACTCACGTTATTTTAAACTTCTGACATTTTTTGTTGATTGAATTCAACTAAAACGAAATTAAATAGGTTTATTTTTTGATCCCTAATGCATAATGGGCATGGCTCTAGCAAGACAGCCCTTGGACAGCTGGGCAGCATCCGTTCAACTGCACAGCCTGTAAGACAACCTAAGGAACATGTGAATGAGGCTTCCATCAGTACTGTACAGTCTTGGAAAGGAGAAGGAAGAGGACGTGATTCTGTGGCTGAATTCACTCCACTTCCATTGTGAGAGTGCACAATCCATCATGAACAAGAATTCGGCCTCAGGAATGGGGATAAAACACACATCCCTCCCTAAGGAGCTTCCAAATGGCACTGGGTGGCTTCATTTAGGCACCTGAAACATTCCCCATAGTGCCAAAGGTGAGTCAGCAGGTTTAGCTGACCAAAGTCTTGACTGCTTCTAAGCATGGAGAATTTGCAAATGAAAGTGGATTCACACGGACCAAAATATCTAAGTCTTCATTTCATATAGTAAACTAATTGCAAATACTTAAACTCAAGTTGTTGCTCTTCTTTGGTTGTTTTTTTTTTTGTTTGTTTGTTTTGTTTTCTTTTAAAATCAATCAAAAACCGTTCATGACAACTATCTGGAAGACCCGTGGACTGTGGCACAAAACATCAACGTATGTTTAAAAATGAGCAGTGGTTGTCAGAGTTACTTACAGTCTGGTCGATATCCCACACTTCGAGGAGTTCTTTTGACCAACAAACTGTCAAATAAAATCAAAGTAAAATTGAAACACGGCAATGCACCATGTAGGACTACAGGAAATTGTGATGAAATCAGGCTGGATTTCACTTCAGTGAGCCTCAATGTGTGTAATGGAAAGCACAGCCATAAAGATTTCAAACATTTTTCCTTTGCAGGTGCAGCTGATCTCAATGATAAACTCAAAACTTTGTAGAATCACTAAAGGTTTGCAGCTTAAAGGATAACTATAAAGTCTGCAAGAAAGAGGCTGGGAGATCTTAATCTGTATGGATTTTTGTTGCCAAAAGTGACTTAGTGAGGCTTTCTATGTGTTAAGAAATTTCAGGTGCAAGCACTTGAGCTCACAGGTGAAGAGGTGAAGAGATGGGATCCAGCCAAACCAGCTGGATTATCAGCATTACAAAGCAAAATCAGTTGGTTTAATACCACCTCAATTGCACAACGTGTCCTCAATTGTTTTTCACTGGTAATACTAATTACCCCTATAAAGAAAAGGTTAACAGGTCTTGATGCTCAGCTGATACAAACCAGTTCCACTTTCCCAGAATTAAATGTCAGAGGTGTAAGAAACAGCAAGATAGAAGATACAGAGCTGGGGTACTGCAGCAGATAGAGATGCCTCGCTAGTTCAGTTTGCCTCGCTCTTTATTCAGTTGAGCACATCTACCTTTCAGAAGACAACTCCACCATCCTGACATTTGTTTGTATCAGAGAGAGAGACTTTGGGAGGAAAGGAAAAGGTGGGTGATGGCCAAATGCACAGACAGAGCAACATAACTCTGTATTTGCAGACCTCCTCCCTTCCTGGATCACCTCTGAAGGTGAGACTTCATTTGTCACATCCACCATTTCAATTCTAGACATTCTGTTTCTGAAACATCTACTCCAGGCTTAATTATTGAGTACTGTGTAGGCCTTGGTCAAACAAACCCCAATTAGTGTTAGCATTAATTCACATTTCCCTGCTGCAATCGATTAATTGTCAGAGAGAAAGAAAACAAGAAAAGAAAGGCATGTGAACCAACTAAGAACACCACACTTGAGGCTACCCAGTGAGATCGTGCTCAGCCTTTGAAGACCCAGCCCACTACAACAGGTTTAAACAACACAGAACTGGACTTGGCTGGTGCTGTTTCATACTCACCATGTGTACTGACTGCAGTGCTAAGGCACTGAGCAGCAACAATTGCTTAACATTTGGCACATTTAACCAGGCCAGGAAGAAAAAGCTCACCTTCAGCAGGTCACCTTTGGATTATCAGCATGAAGAGCTGTTCTAGTACATCTAACAACTGCTTCGACATCGTTATGGCAACACAACTGATTAGATATTACACACAGCTCTGGTTTATCTCTAATCCCCAGCACTCATTATGCTTTTATTGCAAAATACACAACTGTAGCATAGGAGTATAAAAGATGCCATTTAAAAAGATGTAGGAGGAATGCTGATATTAGCTGATATTATTATCCACAACATTCCTTATTAAATTTAAATTATTCAATTAGAAAATGTTTCAAAACTAATTGATTAAAGATGCAACTAAGTAGAAAAGCCTGGAAGAGCATATGGCTGGGTGACTCTCACAGAGTGACCTCTAAAGCTCAGCTACACTACACACCCTACACAAACAGTAATGTCAGCATGCAAACTAATTTAATTCTACAATTACAGGCACCAGACCAAAAAAAAAGTCTTCACTGCACAGATACACCACTGAAATATACTGAAACTGCAAACAGTGCAAGCAGAAATATGCTCAGATAGACACTGACACATGGAGATAACCACTGTTATTTTTTAAATCCTAATCTCCATTAAAAGTCTATTTATGAACTCTATTCATGTTGAAAATCCTTCTGCCATCGCTAGGGGGTGATTTCTTTAAGCTCAAAAATTTTCGTTCTTCCATTCTAAACCCAAGTTCAGACAGCAGTGAAACCCCCATTCCCAGACATCAAGGAGCAATACGTGTCCCAGGCACGCACAAGCTATCCCTTCCTGAGACAGAAGGGTTTTAAGCAATAGGATTGGAGAGAATGGTGTTTCTGCCTCGTCACAACAAGCAAAGTGTAATTTATACACTGAGCTCCAAGTGCATCGCATACAATTTCTGAAGAAGTGCTCCTTGCTGTTTGTGTTTTATGGGAATGTATTCTACATTACCTCTTTTTACACTGTGCTCAGTCTGAAGGTGAAATACAGCATAAATAAGAACAATTAGAAGCTTACCTGGCCACTTTCACCATCTTTGGATTGTACTGCTTTAGTAGAGACAGCAACGTTTTCATTGTTTTCCCAGTATCAATGATGTCCTGAAAATCAAAACACCATGTGAGAGCGAGTACGAAACCTGTCAAAGCAGCACTTTGAGTTTTTAATGCAGGAATTGCTCATCTGCAGCAACAGGAACACTCTGTAGCAATACTGTTCAGTATGTGCTGTGAGGGAGATGGAGCGCCACGCTGTGCTTAAGGCACGGCGCTCAGGAAAGAGATCACAGCAGTTCACAATGGCTCTTAATTCTTATGGACAACTACTTCACAAGCATGAACTGTGACCTTCCTGGCGCCTCTGGCAGATCTTATGGCTCGTGTTCCTTGCAGCAACCACACAAACAATGTCTAATTCTCACACTGTAAGCATAGCATCCATCTTGCAGCTGAGCTCAGAGACGCTTGCATACAACAGAAAGAAAAGGAACATAAGAAGGGAAAACAGTCACAACTCATTAATGTAATTAAAAAAAAAAAAAAAAAGAGTGCAGTTTACATTACAGATTTTAGAAATAAAGAAAGAAACTGTACTGGTAATATCTGGGTGCAGTTTGACAGTTTCTATTTGGATACACTAAACTGAAGTTTGATGCATCACTTTAATTCCGCTTACTACATAGATAAGCAGAAAAAAAAGAGTCTATGACCCACAAATGAAGCACCAGAAATGGATATTCTGTTTGGACTGACAGATCACAGGATGTCCAGAGGGACAGCCCTCACCCTGGCTGGAACTTGGAGGTTTATTTGAAGTGAAGAGGCAGATAACACAGAAGTAGCAATGCTTACTCTATCATCTCCTGATTTCTGCTTATTTTCTCAGGACTCTCAATTAAAATACATCAATAAACATCAGTGTCAACAGAGCACCTGTCAGCTATACCACCTTTAACACCTAAGGCTTTTATTCATGGCTATCAACTCAAGAAAAAGACAGATATACATGGATAAAAGCTGACGTATAAACAAAAGCAACCACTTCTGTGCTCTCAAGTCAAAATAAAAGTTTTAGTGATTTTGTGTTGTTTGATTATCTGGTTTTTGGAAGCAAATCTCCATTTCATGGGGGTTTTTTGCACATGAAAGGATGCTATATGGAGCATCTTAGTGCTCTGTGCAGAAGATACTGTTCAACTGCAACAATGGTGGTTGGTCAAAGGGCTTATATTTGACAATGCATAAGATGTCACTGGAGAGGTGATGCACTGAACAGATGAGAAACTAACCCACTTAGCTGCCTGGCACTTTAAAGGCATACATTCATCTGAAATGGAGCAGATACACAATTAAATGCATCTGCCTATCAGAAGAAAAATACTCTTCAAAGGAGAGCACTGGTCACAGATGACTGCTGTATACATACTAATTTGGTTTTAAAACTGAACATGCTTCCTGTGCAATAATATGACAGAAGGAAAGAGCTTTCTCTTTGCTTGCTGAACTGGTTGCCACTGCTGTTCCTGTGCTTACCAACAAAGCCACTCCATTACCTGCAGCCTAAAGGCATTGTTACACTGCACATTCACTTTTCCTGTCTAGTGCTTCTGCTTCCCCATCCTGCAATCAGCCATCTTACTCAAGGGCATCCTCTGAACATAAGCAATGCTGTCCAACAACAGAGAGGCATGAAAGCCAGAGCGAAGCAACAGGACCTCCCAGGAAATCACACTCAGCTACAGGTAGTGTTGCCAGTATCATCCCAAGAACAGCAACGAGACAGAGATATGGGAATTAGCAACAGCAAAATGCTCATTAGAAATCAGCACTCTCCATGTCTCTGTTCTCTAAACAAATCATACACAGGGCTGGGCTTCTTTGTTTTTTCACTATTTTTGGATATTCCTACCAGGAACTTCTTTCTGCTCTTCAGTTTAACTTCCTAGCTTGCCAAAACACTAACGTGCTTAATTTCACTTTGCTCAGGTCACTTTTTAATAAGAATTTTAAAAAGTCATAATAAATCACGACAAGTAAGAACTGACAGAATCACAGAAAACTCTGAAGTGAAACACAATACTTACTTCTACAATTAAAACGTTCTGTTGGAAAGAAAAAAAAAGATAAGAAGAATCCATTAGTATTTAAAGAACACACAATTTCTAATATATCCTATAACTTTTTAATTTCATTTTTAATGCAGTTAAATATTTGTACCATGATTTATGCATGTCTGGCCATGTAACAGTGGATCCTACTTAGCTCACATTTCTGATGCTGCAGTGGCAATCAGCCTCAGTATCTCATGCCAGGTCTTTAAATTCTCATAATGCAGTGTCGTGCTATAAAGCCAAGCAGTTTTGTCACACCTCAGGCCTTCACACTGAAATGCATCACAATTTTTTAAAGACTGCTTACATGTAATCAAAAGGGGAAAGCAATGAACAGGAGGCAGCGGCGTTTTGCTCACAGGTACCCAGCTCAACGACCTCTGTGCAGCCACTGAAGAAAAGCAGACTCCCAATTTACATTCTCTGCATTTTCCTCTCTCTTTGTAACCTGTAACAGGACCCTCAGCTCCTAACCCAGCGAGTTACGTGCCTAGGCAGGGTGAGCTCCCTTCACTACCACACTGAAACATCAGCACAGTAAATAAATAATGCCACACTCTTCTAAAGGTAGCTTAAAGACAACAACCCTGACAAGACTGCTCTTCTCAGGGAACACAGAGAAACAAATACCCTGAATATGGCTCACACTGCAGACATTGAATAAATACACACTTACTTTTAAGTTAAAACTAAACCAATGGCTCTAGTGGGGCCTGTGCATGTCACAGAATTACAGCAGTGACTACTTAAAATGAAACATACCCATTTCCCTTGAAAAAACTCTATTATCCCTACATGTTGAGAAAGCACACAGTTGCCTGGGTTCTTCGGAGTTGTTTCCTTTTTGGTTTCTGTAAACACACAAAGAACCATACCTTTCCAGTCAAGGTTGAGAGATCATCCCCACCAATGACTTTTATATCTCCAGTTGACTGATCATTCTAATAAGAAAGAGAAGGGAGAGCATTAGCATTACCAGAATTGAAGTCATCTTTCTTCCAATAAATACCACAACTGCAAAGTACATAATGAAGCAGTATTAATGCTACCAGTAGCATCTATTCACTTAGCAATTACAAGTAAGAATAAGAAAAATAAGCTACAAAACAGCCAGGGAAGCATGACTGCCTATTTTACGACAAAGGGTAATAATGATCTAATAATTTGTTGTAGAAATTAAGCTGCAACACAGGTTCCCAATGCTACCACTACAACAGTGCTGTTTCAGCAGAACTGGGCTTTGACACAGTCCTCAAGGAGCTGTTACATAGAGAAAGTGAAAAACAATGACGAGGAGCACCTCAGACCTCTGACATTTATTAAAGCTGACTTCAAAGCTCAGCAGTGCCTCACATCAGATGTGATAAGCTCACAGCTGCACTACTTACGGGTGATGCCATTATCCTACAGTTTAACCATTTGATCTTTTAGGACCAGAGGGAATGGTTTCAAGCTACGGCAGGGGAGATTCAGGCTGGACATGAGGAAGTATTACTTTTCAGAAAGGGTGGTCAGGCACTGCAATGGATGCCCAGGGAGGTGGTGGAGTCACCGACCCTGGGGGTGTTCAAGGAAAGGCTGGATGTTGTGTTGAGGGACATGGTTTAGTGGGAGCTATTGGGAATAGGTGAACGGTTGGACTGGGTGATCTTTTAGGTCTTTTCCAACCTTGGTGATTCCATGATTCTATGAAAGTTTATATCTCCTGTCAAACTGTCTTCTCATAGCTCCTTAACCACGTATCTTCCCTTTAGAAAGAAAGCCTTTCTTATTTTGCTGCCCTGTATCAAAGCCTAAGCTTGCTGCATGATCAGTTCCTTCCCTAAAACCAGAAATAGTAGATATAGAAGGAAAGAAATGGCCACATACAACCTCCTGCTTTGACAGATAGGTATTTAAGGACAGGTATTCACCTGTATGAATTGCAGAGAAAACCTGAAAGTGTTATCACAAAAAAAAAAAGAAAGGAACCAAATGATTTAGGGAGACGCAGACACTGGCTGTACAGTGTGTAACACAGGGATTACAGCAAAGAGAAAAGGCACTGAAATCCTTTGGGCAGTGATGTCAGTGCTCTCGGACAACGCAGTGCTGACAGCTTGAGGGGATGTAAAAGCAGATGGTTAAACCTGGAAATACTTCCTGTGTATCACTTCTACAGCACAATACTGAAAATCCCCACCCACAAGCCAACTATTAGGAAAAGCATCTTTACAGTTTTAACCGTATGTTTTAAAGATAACAGCTGTTGGAGTCATACTGCTCCATTGGATGAAAATATTCGGCTGCTCCAGCACTTCCATCACAGCAGAACAGAACCAAACTGAACAACATAAATAATACAATATTATAGTGCTGTGCTGAAATAGTCCAACAATAGGATGCCCAAATCATCCCAGCGGACACGCAGAATGCTGTGGGTGCCTGAGACACTGCTTAGACAAACCAGAACGCGACTCAGTGAAGCTCTGCGTTCATTAGGATGAGGGGCAGCTCCTGCCTTCATCCCATCTTACAGTTCTCTGAAGTGACAGCTTCTTTGAGCTCTTCGTTATGTTGCAGGATTCTCTCTTACCTATTCCTCCGCTAACACGGAGTTGATCATTGTTCCATGGAAGCATCATTCCTTATGAAAGAAAGACGCAGAAAGATGCTGCAGACATTTGTTCCATTAGAGTGACGGGCACAGAGGAAGCCCAGCACTCGGCACACACATTAAGATGAGTTTCCTGGTCATCTCCCCAGCTTCAAAGCAACACACTACTATCAAAGGAGAGCACCACAGAACTCTGCAGAACACTGTAAACCTCTAGATTGTGCATATTCAAATTTAAAGACCAGCAGAGAATGATTTGACTAACAGCAACTTTCCTCCTCCTTCCCACCAAGAGCCATACAAATTGCTACACTTGAACACAAATCACAAATCATTAATGACATATTTACCTGCATTCCTATGCAGGCACTGAGCTCCAGAGCAATTAAAGGATAAAAAAAAAAAAGGTTAACGAATTTCCAATGCTGGTTCTAACCAGCTTTCCACTGGAACGAACTTTGTTTAATAATTAAGTGATGTTTTAATTATCTTCAGGCCTATTATTTCGGATTTCAGTACTGGTAAGACTTTAATGCTCTGTGGCTTAGCACAGAAGAGATTTGCTGGTTAGATCTGTTTTCACTGCGTCTTCATTGTCACTGCTGGAAAATAAAAAACAACACTGAACTGCAAGATCAGAACTCCTTACCAGTGACTCAGCCATCACCTTTTGTAAAAGCACTGAAGTTCCTCACACTGTTTGCTATGAGGCTTGGGTAGCACGAGACCTTTCAGAGCGCTGCCTCCATCAGCCCAGTGAGGTTCTACCTCAGTGGTGTTGTGCTCCATCAAAAAGCCCCACCTTCCCCAGTGATGTGCAGCACACCTGCTGACTTCTGGCTGCCCTTCCTGACTCCACATCAGCGACTTCAGCCCACCTCTAAACTCAGGAGGCTGGTGAAAAGCCATGCTTCTTGCACAAACCAAACAAACTGCTTGTCAAGAACACAGCGATCCAGTTCTGATCACAAACATTGTCTCTCCATTTCTTAGCAGCTTGCCAGATCATTACCATCCACTTGTGAGCACTTTGAAAGCAGGAGTCAGAAGCAACGGTTAATCACAGCATGATTATCTCCATATCCTTTGAGAATTATTTCTGGGTGCTGTCACACCAGGAACTTTGCTTTATGAAACAAATAACCCACAAGCTTGCAAATATTAAAAGATGGCTTTCAAATAAGAATAGCACATCAACTGCATTGATTTTAGAACCATGATACGAGTTGGGCTGCCTTATTTGAGCAGTTGTGGTATTTTTAACATCACACACCCAGCCTGGCAAGGCAGGCAGCACAAACAAGCAATTGCATCCCAAGGCAATGACAGGAGAGCTCCACTTCTAGCTGCCTGCTATGGTTTGTGAAGGTTTTCTCATCCCTGAGAATGCCAAGTCCTTCATTTAGTAAAGCACGAATAGAAACGATGGAGCCAATCTAGCACTGCAGGACTATCAGTAATGGAAAACCTGGTCAATCAGCAACACTGGGTGAGAGTGCTAGGACATTCTCACCCAGTCTGTCAAGCTGTGCAATCTAAAGAATACAAGTCTGGATATTAATAACCACCTAAGAAAGTCAATAGCAATGAAATGCTCATAAACACCGCCTTGGGGGAGGCATCAGGTAACTGCAGCTCCTCCTCTACAAGAGGAAAACTTTTCTCTATAGAACTGGCTGACAAAACCAAAACCCTGAAGCCAACACTTAGAGCAAAACATTCTGCTTAGACAGCTTTCCGTGCACATTTCTCTCCTTTCTCTTCATTTAATCCCTTCTGCTACCAAAAACAGGCTTATAATTTCCATTACTTATTTTGCTGCTTATTTCCTGATCAGAATCAAGGCGCCATCGTTACGGGTGACAATAAACAAAAGCAGCAGCATCAAAGCACTGCCCAATGCACAAAGCTGAACAAAGAAAGCTTACTGGGGAACAAGACTTGCATTTCAACATGATTTTTTTTTCAGGTGTTTCACAACATTTTTCCAACTGTTTGTTCCAAGTTACTTAGGAAGTGGAGAGAGCAGAAGGGTGGGGTGGTCTCATATTGTTTTTAAATACATCAAATAAGTTACTGGATGTGTCCCTTGAAGAAAGCAGAAGGTAGAAATTTCCTTGCCAACAAAGGTGGGACTCATCATTTCCTATGCTGCCCAGCGTTGCCCTGCAATAGGAACATCCAGCTTGCTGACAGGCGCTGTGTGGGCACGTGGTGGCTGTGTAGGATGGGCAGAGGGAGCCAGAACCTTCTGCAGGGAGCAGAAAGGGAGCACCATGCAGCTGCTGCCACGTGCAGAGAGCTTCCCAGCTATGTGGGGATGGTTTAATGAGATGAATGATGAAGCTGACTTTCTAATTTAGCAACCTCTGTTTTTTCTACTCGAGCAGGCAATGTTCTGTGACTGTGACAACAGCTCACACTGCTGACCTGAATACAAGGGTGCTGAGACTCACAGCATAACCTTCGGAAACAACTTTTTTTTGGCACCACAAAGTGAATTTAAAAAAGCATTAGCTGTTTCCACACTACAGGTGGTCTGATGGACGACCTCAAAAACACCCTCAAACTATCAGACTATCAAGAAAACACAAGACTCAGCTGCTAAGTCAGCAAACAGAGAGTGCAGACATCTGCCTCTTCCTCTGACCTCACAACAAAATCTCATACTTCCTCTATCCAAAAATTACCCATTATCTCATGCTCCATTTTCCCACAGAGTCAAATAGAATCATAGAACTGCTCAGGTTGGAAAAGGCCTTAAAGATCATGAAGCCAAGGCAACCTGCACACAGTTACTGTGAGGTAGCACCATAGTCTGTGGCCACTAACATAAATCTATGTGTAGGAATCTAGTATTTCCTTACGGCCAAACATAATTAATTTGTTCACTGTTCAGTTGAGCAAAACAAAAGATGATAGAGGGAACTCAGGTACAGCCATGTTTGCAGTTTCCCAATCTTTCAAACCAGTGAATGATGTCTGAGCCACATCAACATTTCTGGAATTCTTTTTTTTGTCACAATATTTGCAGGACTCTGCTCTGTATTATTCACAGCATTAGAGATGCAGAAGAGAAGAGAGGAAATTCTTGAACGTATAAAGGACACAGCAAAGGTCTCTTTGCTCTAAATGAGGACTTTACTGAACTGAGGATGTAAAGACTAAAAGTAAACAGATTATATAAGATAGGCAAAGAACAAGTTAACTTGAGACTACTGCTTTTCCCCTCTCAATTCTCTCATTTTTTTATATGACATGAGCACATCTAGGCAGTTTTCACAGCATCTAGTGACAATACAGAACTGTGTGGCTAACTAGAAGTTAGTTTATATAAAAATGGCAGAGTACTGCAGATATACTTACACAGTAACTCTTCAACCTAATGAAGTCCACAGTCATGGGGATTGATTTGTCACTGTTTCTGTTCAGTGCTTTGATGTAGTCTAACAAATCAGCAAAAAATTTATAGCCGCCCTTCAGTACACAGAGAGCTACAATGTGGTGTCCTCCCATGCCCTTCATAATTTCACGTGCCAGTCTCTCTGTCCTATAAAAAAAAAAAAAACAACACAAGAGTTAGCTGTCATAACACATTCTATTTGCTTACCCTTGCAGTATTTTGTCTTGCAAACAACAGCAGCAAACACGTGCAAACTCAGAAATGGATTTTGCTTAGAAATGTTTGCCTACCACTTCAGCCACTTTTACACACTACTGGCCAACCCAGTTTTGCTTTTCAAGGTTAATCAAACAGTAACGCTGCCAAACTCCTCTGTTTTCATACTTCATGCTCAGCCAAAGCAAATCTTAACACTCTGAAACTGTTCCTCTGGCAGATAAACCACATAAAGGTTTCCCCTTTCAAAGATAGGTTCAACTTCCATGCAAAGAGCAAAACAAATCAATACATACAGACAGCAGCCCTCACTGACCAATGAGCAGGAGAACTCTCTAACTGTAAATAACAGCTTTATATTTTGCCAAGCTGCAAATCTGTCCCAACTGCAAAGTACAACAACAACAAGGCAGAGCAAGAGAACACTGACCTGTTTTTCTGCAATCATTGTTTCTAAATTTGTACTGCTGTTTATCTTAGAAAGCATGGTACACATTTAGAGAGCAGCAGCAGGTTACTCAGGGAATGCCCACCACTATAAATTTTACTTCCATTACTCAATGATGTGTACTTGGTCCAATCTTTTCCTATATATGGTCTTCCATTGCAAAGTTATTTCAGCATTTATGATTTAAAGAAACAAAACATTTTATAGGAACGTTTAATCTAACTGATCAGCACTATGCACAATCCAGAAGCATTCCTATTCTTAAGGCCTCTCAGAGATCTACTCAGAACCGCTCTGAATTTGCTGCTCATTCTAACAAGAACTAGGCAAGCACCACAAAGGGAAATAAAACAAGATCTTATGTCCTTATGGACCCATTCTTGACAGCATGAGATAAAACCTGCAGAGCACCCCGCAGATTTCAGCAACCACAGGTGACAAGGTTGGACCCCCCAGCAAGCAGGGGATGCTGGATATTGCTTATCTATCACAGCAACACAGCAAAGTTTACAATGGCGTGATTAAGAACTTATGGTTGTTAATATCCTAGGGAAGTTCAGGAGACTCTAATCGTTTCAGATTGAACTAGCACAACAGGTAATGGGCTCTCAGTAGGTTTTAAGAAGGTAAAACATCAAAGAAACTCTGTGAAGACGTCGCAGGTTGCTACACACCTCCTTGTTTCTTTTGAGGATTACAACAAATTTCCAAACAATTGTGTAACTGCAAAAGCACAAACTCTTAGAAGCCAAACAAGAAACAGCAAATGAACACATGTACTACTTAGTCTCTGATTAAATATAGTCTATTTAGACAGTCACCAGGCAGCAAGCTATCAGTGGCAGTGCCATGGAACCAGTGCAGTGTCTGAAGGCAAACAAACCTGTCCATGATGAGCCCATGAGGAATATAGACTTTCTCCAGATCATCCGCATAATGTTTCGGTATGCAGAACAAGTCCAGGTCGTAACCTTGTTCATCATCGCCAATCTGAAAAGGAAATCAGGTGAGATTTCTACCAAGACTTACAGAAAGCCTGCAGTGAGAAAGTGCAGATCTTCTGCTTTATCCAACACATTACACTCACTGGGATCACCTGATTTTTTTCCTCTACAGAAGCATTAGTCACGGTGAACACAGCAGAAAGCGTCAGCCTGCAGGAATTGTCTGAAACACTGCAGAAAAATGGAAGTCCTACATCCTGTCTGATCTTATTTCATTGAAAAAAAAAAACAAACAGCTTTTTGACACCTTGGATTTTAGCGGTGTAATGTAAAACCTGCACTGGCAACTAAGCGGGGAGGCCTCGGAACGTGGGCATCCACATCAAAGCAGAGCTCACAGCCGGCCGTCGGTGGGGGACGTCTGCGGGAAGGGGGCAAAACAAGGGCTGGGGATCACAGTGCTCAGAGATCCCGAAGCAGAAATCAAAGCTCTACTTCACAGCTGCGCGCACATCCCCTGCACGGCACAGCCCGCAACGCGGGCACGCGTGTATTAATGAGGCCGAGGGATTCATACACGCATATGATTACACGCCCAATGCTGCGGCTGGGGGCACACCATCAGAGCGGCACGAGCTTTAAGCCAGCCGCAAGCGGACAATGACGGCGTGCTTCGTAACCGCTCCGCTTTCCGGTCCCACAGGTGGAGGCTCTTACGCACAAAACGAAGCCGAGGCTCCGAGGCACGCCGAGGTTTCCTCCTGCGGGGCCGGGAGCCGCCAGCAGCGCGGGGTTCGGCCGCACGGAGCGGCACCTCAGCGCGCGAGGAGAAGCGACAGGAATAGGAAGCGGCGCCGCGCCGGGCAGCGCGAAAGGAAGTTATTTCGGGGCGGTTCTGGAGCTGCGGATCCGGCGTTTCCGACCATCTCTCCTCCAGGAGACGCCGCCGCGAGCACGGCTGGCGGGGCGGCACGGCGCGGGGAGCGGCTCCGCGCACGCGGCGGCCCGGCCCGTTCCTGCGGGCGGCGGCGGGCCGAGCTCCTCAAGGTGACTCCGCGCCGCCCGCCCCGCGCGCGGAGCCGAGGCCCGGAGCGACCCATCCCGCCCAGCGGCACCCCGCTCCGCGCGGCCGGGCCCGGAGACGCGGCGGCATCGGGAGCGCCGCTTCCCCGCCGCGGGCCCGCACTCACCACGATGCAGGGGCTGTGGGTCGCCATGGAGTGGCGCGGCCCGCCGGGCAGGCTGCTGAGCGGCAGCGAGGAGCGGACGGAGGCGCTGCGCCCCGCGGCGGCCCCGGCGCCGCCCCCGCGCTCCCCGCCCTCAACATGGCGGCGCCGCCGTACTGCCCGGCTTGGCGCGGAGCCGCGCGTCGTCAGGGCGTCCGCGATAAGCGCCTTCCCGCTTCAGGGCTTCCGAAGGGCTCTCGGGGCTCGGTCCCCGCGTACGCAGCTGTCTGTGTTGCGGGGTTTTCTCCGGTGACGGAGCGAGTGTGCTACTGTGCTGCGGGAACGGGCGCCGGTACCGTACAGAGTAACGGTACTCTCACCTGAGCGTGCTTGTGCTTTTTCACTTTCCTACAGACAAATGGAAAAGGACGCCCTGCACCCCCGCCACCTCCCTGCGCTGAGTGATGTGAGAGGTTTCCCGTTAAATGTGTCTGTGCGTCTCCATGTGATGAAGATGGGGCTGAGCTGCCTCCAGATCTACACGGAGATGTACATCAGGCAGTTTTAACATTACTACTGCGTTCCAGAAGCCAGTTTGAGCGTTCCTTTGTACAAAACACCCCTGTAAGCAAATGTTAGCATCAGGCATCACCCCGAGCAAGTGGAGAGGTGTTGCACACGGGTGTTCAGCTATGATTTGGGTGGGTGAGCTCTGCAGTGGGAGGAAGAAGCCTTTATCAAGTTGCCTAGAGCAGCAGAGTGAAATACAGCCAACAGCTCGCTAATATCAGCTACGTGTCATAGCTGGCCTGTTTCCAGACGGCTGGGAAAAACAGCAGCTGCCCTGATGAGTCCATGGAGAGCCTGACATTACTGAGTGTTTCAGGATCTGCTTTGATTTGAGTTATCTAAGACATTTCTCATGAATGACTGATATTAATGTGGGCTATTCAAGGGAACATCCAACAGCATCTTTCTGATTGCATGCAAAAACCATTGGCACTGAGTTCTGTGCCATTTCTCCCAAGAGGACAAAAGCATCAGCCCTTTTTTGCCCTTCTGGGTGAGCACGTTCTTTGTTCTTCCTGCCAACCAGCACATTTCTAGATTCAAAGCATTCCTGATCCTGCTGGCACCACATTATGGAGGGAAGCACAGATTTACAAAAGCAGAAGTATTTGCTGATATTACAGGAAGTTGGTTAGCTGAGATCAGCAACAGATTTAGTAGATGACCAGTTTTTTTGTGTTTGTTCATATGGGAGCCATCAATGTTTCCAGGGCAGGGTGAAGAGAAGGGATTTGGAAGTATCTGGAAGCTGTATGTTTTCTGCCTAGATGATGCGAAAGGCTGGAGAGCCAATGCTGTGATTGCTCTGGAAGGAGAGATAATTTAACAAATAGTGTTTTGTCTCAATTCCTGATTTCATAATTATTTTATCCAGGAATATCTTAGTGCTCAGGCCTGGCAAGTCACAGCCTGTGTGACTGGCAGTGGTGTGTAACTTCATTAACTCATTTATTAAAACCTGGCTTGGTGAAACCATGTTCCCCCCAGTGCTGGGATACCCAAAGAAAATAACTGAGTATTCATTTTTGGGAACTGCTTGAAGTTTGTACTTTAAATCTGATCTGATCTAAACCTGCTGTAGGGAACCTGCTTTGGCAGGGGGGGTTGGACTCGATGATCTCTGGAGGTCCCTTCCAACCCCTACAATTCTGTGATTCTGTGATCTTTGGATTGCCACCCATTCATCAGTCCTCTTTCCCCTCCCATTTTTTTTTCTCCTAGCTTTGCCATTGCTGCTAGGTGACTCAGAAGGAATCAGTGTAATTTATCTGTGTCTCTACAGAAGACAGGCCTCCTAAAAAAGCAAAGAGCAGAATGATTTTTCAACAGATTAACAGCTGAGACCAGCAGGACACACTTTTGACCCAAAACTTGTCTGTGCAGACAGCATGAACACATAGAATTCAAGGCATGCTAAACTGATCCTGAGATAAACACCAACATTTTTAATCAAGTGGAAAATCAGAAAGGAATATCTCATTAGTATTATATAGCACAAAAATGTGAATTTAGTCTGCAGAGAAATTTCTCTACTTTGACAACTGACTTAAACAGCACAGTATTCTTTTTCCAGCCTAATGTTTCAAATGGGAGAGGAAGCCAGATGTACCAAAACAACACTAAAAAAAGACATACCCTCCCTAGGAAAGGTATTTTATGTTGCAAAATACCAGCTTAAATAATGACATTACTGTTCTCAGTCTTGTTGGCTTTTGCACAAATTGGTCATCAAAGCGAATCTGAGAGGCGACAGTCTTCATGGATTTTGGAAAGCAGTGTGTGTCTGCCTACTTGTTTCAAGACTGGATGGCTCTACCAAGATCTATCTCCCTGCTCAGCTAACAAACTACAATGTACTTACCAAATGAAAACAGGCAAAACCTCTGACCTCTGGAGCTGTAGGTAACTTCCTGTTCCATGTAGATCTTAGGCACTGGGAGCTTCTTAGGAAAAATGCTTTCATGCTCTTTGTGGGAGTTTTTGAAGAAATGACAGAGATTTTGCTCTTTGTTCAATAGTGCAAGGAATGGTCGCTGACACACGAACTACAGAACGCTCACAAAATGTCAGCCATCCTCAGAAACGCTGAGTGCAGTCAACGTCACCTCTAAGCTGACATGCATGGCATTTACCAGCCTTCATCTGCAAGCACACCCAGCCATGAAGAATTATCTTGGTGGTTCTGGCTCAGCACAGAAGTACACCACCAGACACGTGACAGTGCCTGTCACAGCACAGTGAAGAAGCTGCTCTAGGCTCTGCACATACATGTGGAAATCCTGCCCAAAGGGATTTATTGAGTGCCAGTGTGCTGCCAAGATCCAGCTGGCCCAGGGGCCTGCAGAAACTTAAACAAGTTTCTTACGGCAGAAACCAAGCATTTGCTGAGGAGCTGGCGTGGGCTTATTGCTGCCTGACGTGAGTATGACCCTGTCCCAACGGCCCACGCTCCTGCGGGCACCCGAGGCTTTGTGTAGCCCGAGTCCCACTTCCATGATAGAGCACATGGGGCACCCACTGCCCTCCCAGCAGCACAGGTCTGAGCTTCCTCCTCCCTCCGCTCTCCAGGCATGGGATATCTATGGGGAGTGGCAAGGATGGGGGCGAAAGCAAACCTTAAATCTAGAGCCCTGCTCAAAAGACGCTGGTTTTCTTGGAGCCTGCCCTGACACAAAGGTTCAACTCTCAGCAGTGTAACTACCAGGAAGGTCTTTTTCTTTAGGTTTAAGACAGCTGTTAAACCTAAAGAAGCTCAGAGTGACTCACAAAGTCAGAGCAGAAAAGTTGCTGACTTTTCAAACAGCAGAAGTAGAAAAACAGGAATTTGTTTTAACAAACAGCAGCACTGTGCTGGCTGCTCATCAGCCTTTGGGGCTGTGACGTATACTGCAAACGTGCAGCATCCCTGTTGCCACCTGAGGAGTTCTACCAGTGTTCCTTAGACAGTGTATGTGTCACCCAAACCTCTGCACATAAGCATACCGCACAGCCCAGGCTGACCTCCCCTCAGCCCATCTCCTTCTGCTGTATGCGCCATGCTGAAGCAGCCACCTGAGATCCCCAGTCCCTGCAAAAGCAAAGCAGGATGAAGGCCTGTTATGAAAATCAGATTATTCCCTTCACTATGCAGACAGCATTGCTGAGAGGTACTTTTTCTCCATGCTGGTAAGAGGGTATGTTCTCTTCAGCACTTTTCTCAACAGAGTCTTTTCCAGAAACTGGGAGAACCAGCAGCTTTCTGTGCAAACTCCACCCAAATTAATGTGACTGATGGCTTACTTAACATGAGATGTTACAGGAGTCTCAGGGAGTACAGGAGTGGACAGATGTCCTCACTGGAATATGCACATGCAGCAAACTCCTAGGAGTACACAGGCAATAAGGGCGTGCTGGGAGATGGGAAACGCTTGCTCACGTCAAGCAGCTTGTTTTAGGTAACAACGTAGTTAACACGTTCTCTCTTTCCTTTTTTTTTCTTCTTTTTTTGGTTAATGCTTAGATGAAACTGTGCCAGCAAGAAAGCAAGGGAACTCTGCAGCAGAACCTCCGATGCACTGGGAGCTTTGTACTGTAGTTTCAGTGTTAGTCAGAGGGGGAGGCTGGGTGACCCCAAAGGCAGGGAATTGGTGCTGGCAGGAGATCTTGCTGTCAGGAATGGGGAAGTGGAGGAGATGTGGGATTCCTCATGTTGTTCAGTTGCTTTCTAAGGAATGAACAGGTTCATCTCTCTCAGTACATACTTAAGTGCAGGACCTTCTTGCAGCTCCCACAAAACATTTCTCAATGGCTGCAGAGGACTAGCTGTGTCGCTAGGCACTCAGTGAGTAAAAGGGGAGAAGAAATGAGGAAGATCATCAGAACACAAGGCAGCGATCCAATCAGATAACCTGCTGACAGGAGGCTGTATAGCTGAGGATTACACTCAGCTGGCACTGTCTCAATACAGGCTAGGCATCAGGTGGCAGAGCTCACATGCCAAAGCTGCTGCCTCCCATGCAGGTTGTGGTAGTCATTCAAGTACCTCAGCAATCACTTCTGGGCAGACTGTAAGGGAAGCAGAGATGTGAAGTGCACACCAGGCCAGGAGTGACTGCCCACCAGGACTCCCCTCCCCTTTGCAAGTCCTCGAGTCACATGCTGGCAAAATAGTCATTCAGATCTTCAAGTATTAAAGGCTGTTCACACCAGACCACACCAACACCAGACCCTGAATCTCAATTTGTGTATAGGGTGCAAGACTGAATGAGATGAGGGCGAAGTCAGACACTTCAGTGGAAGAGTTGCCTTAAGAACTTCCCCTTAGAAAGGGAAATTAGTGAATTTTTGGATCCCAGTATAAACCAAAAGCTGTGGGGATCTGCAATTCCTATGTACTATCATCTGTGCAGTAATCCTGCTCTACCCAATGGAAAGTTCTTTCAGAAATCTGCCCACAAAAATCCCCAAAAGACAAGGATGGAAACTCTTCCGAAAAGGACTGTCAGATCCCAGACTAAGGAGGGACAGAGAAACAGAATTTTGTCTGACCTCTCCCTGCAAGCAGGTAAAAATCTGAACCTGCTAGAGAAAGAACTAAGCTTGAAGCTTTTTCAAGCTTATCTGGAAGGAAGCTTGATATTTAAAGTGAAACTTCAGTCTTCACTGTCAAAACATACATAAGGACGCAATGTAGTTTGTTTTTGGGCAAAATTGGCACTAATAAATCTCTGGAAAATATGGTGAAACCAAGAAAATCATAGGCTTCAAGACCTGAATGAATCACTTCTATCATTCAGTTAAACTGCCTACAGAGTCCTGTGTACAAAAGGTTTATTCTTTTTAAGCTACTCTAATTTAAGGAACTGACTTTCAAATTCACGTTTGTCAGGTCAGGATTTAGCGTGTTTAGTGAGCAGCAATTCAGAGAGCTTAAAAACTGCTTGCAACTTAGCTACTGCAATTTTTGCTCTATAGGAAAGCACTTCTTGGATGTGTCACCCGAGTATTTCAGTATTACATTAAAGGCCTCCTTCCTTGCTTTGCACTTTGGAGTATTCAGGACTGCCAGCACCAGTCTTAACCATGGCTTAAGTCAAAAATAGCCAGTTTAAGTAAAAAAGAATGAATGACTTTTCTCTGCTTTGTTTCGGAGAGGTATCTAGGCTTAAAACTGTAAAGCAGTTGCGTGGCTCCATGCCAGAAGGAAGTTCAACATAGCTATTCGCACAGCAATGACCTATTTTTAGTATATGGCTTGGGAGTATAATTCTTCCTCCTCCTGCTCCCAGACTCTGTAATGCCCTCCACTGCTAGGCAGGACTTTTCTGAACAGGAGTAAGTAATGTGAAAACACACACGTGTTCAGGGTACAAAAAGCAGGGCAGTACCAACCCTGGTTGGTCCCTTCTCAGTTTGAATGTTGCTTGACAGCAAACAGAAACAAGCAGAGAACTCATTTTAAATGCAGAGACCATCTCTGGCAAAAGTTCAGGTAAAGGTTTAAGATTGCAGCCACCATAATTCTGTAATAATTGGATAAAAGATCAGTAACTCCAATTGCAGTATGACTGCAGTGCACTTGTGCACACAATGAAGAATTACCAGTAAGTTGCATACAGTAACCCCACACGTTTAAGTAAAGTACTGTTGTCACTTCATGCAACAGAAATGTATTTTGAAGGTTTTCAATCAGGAATTTGGGAGTGCTGAAGTACTCCTGAAAATTACAAGTAAAAGAAGGGAGAATGTCTTATGCTGGGTGGTGTTGGGAAGTTTGTAATAAGCAGGCAGACATGGGCCACTCCACAAGAGCACGTCAGTTTCCCCATGTATATTAGTATTACCACAAGCACTATTTTAACTGAAAAGATGAAAACGGAAATGCGTGACTCTGAGCTTTGAGGTCAAGCTCAGGACCTTTGCCAGTGCAGTGTTTAACTCCAGAAGAGGAGTTCTGACTTCCTTGCAGAAGGCCTCTGTGTGAAAATGTAAGAGGGCACTATTAAAAATAGAAGCTGGGAGGCACTTCTGTTGGCGTTATCCCCAGCACCTCTGACCTGCATTCACACCAGGTCCAAAAGATGCCCACTAGCTTTTCCTATAAAATTTTAAATTCTACATATTCACAACCCCTCAAGGAAACATTCCAGAGCTTAACTCTTCCTGCTGTCAAGGCCAATTACCCATTTTGATGTCTAAGCTTATTGCTTCCTGCAGCAGTGTCATCTGTTTTTCTTGTCCTACCTGCAGTGGTGAGAACTGTTCGCTTCCTCCATCTCTACAACTGACTCCTACAGATTTGAAGACATGTCTCCCACCACCTTGAAACAAGCCTCATCTTCCATCCTGTCATCCCTCTCATTGCTGAGTTATCTCCAGTTGCTCCACATTTTCCATGAAGTGCAGTGCCTGCAGCTGGACACCATATCCAAGAGAGGCTCTCCTATCATATGAAGAAGGACCACGTCACGCATCTTGCAGACTACATTTCTCTTCACACAGTCCACAACAATTTTTGTTTATTTTTTTGGCAGCACACTGTTGCCATGCTCAGCTGGTGACTGGCTATAATCCAAAGGCTATTTTTCTGTACCACTGCTGCCCTAGCACTCTGTCCTGTGCCATTCTGTAATTGCTCAGCTGACTGTTGCTTTGGAAGAACAAAAATCTGCATTTCTCAAATTCACTGTTGGACTTATCGAATCGCTGTTACTTGAATTTATTAAGTTAACTTTGAATTCTAATTGCCTTCTACTCAGTCAGAAGTTAACTCAAGACTGCTAGCTCAGACTACAGGTGCTCCTACAATTCAATCAGTATATGCCATCCAAGTCATTAATGAAAACACCAAAGAATATCAAGTCAGAGCAAAAGCGCAGAGAATCCTAATCAACACTCCTGCAGTCTGACTGTGCATGGAGTTTTCCAATCAGGTTTCCAAAGCTTTACTTTTAAATTGACATCACATAGACCCCATTTCTTATGGAAAGTCATTAAAATAAAGCTGTACCTACTGCTTCTCCTTTCTTCAAAGAAGGTTGTTATGTCGATGTGAAAGAGCTACATTCGAATCATTTTGATCTTTCTTTTAGAGGCCTGCAGGCAGTTTCTCTGTTCCATTAATTTTCCAGTTTAAATTATTGGCTCAGAGTTCTGTACAGAAGGATGGAAGAAGAGACACAACCTGAGCCTTGAGACTTTACCACATCTCCTTTTTGTCTTTAAGGCTTGAAAATAATTTACCATGCGGGATACATGACCCAGGCATAAAGATGACTCCTCTTACTTTGCCTATGCTGCAAATCTCTTACCTATGGTACATTAGGTAGAGCTCATTTAAGTGGGGGCAGAGGACAACTCACCACTCTGCCCTAGCACCATACTGTACAAAGTCAATGAAAATCTTGTGCTCCTGTGTGGATTCCTTTGCCATTATACCAAGATTGCAGTGACCAGCTTCTCACCAATATCCTCAGCTTCCTTCACTGATCCCCCAGCTGACTGAATAAAAAAACAAACAAACAAAAAACACACATAAAATGAAATAGATGTGTATCCAGGAACTACTTCCATGACATCAAGCACTATGTGGTAGAACTGCTCCCAGCATCAAACTTGTGATGTGATCTACGACAACTTTTTCATGACAAAGAAGCCTGTGCTGACTGGAGACATGCGTTCCCAGGTCACAATAAATACCCACTATGTTCATTAAATTGATTTCTTGTTTAAGGTGATAACATAAAAGCATGTAGCTCTTAAAAAAAAAAAAAGTTTTTGCCATTACATTTCTTGATATTTTAAGATCACTGAATTTTATTGCTCTCTCACTCCAGGAAATCACAGAATCTAGAATGTGAGAGTATTTGGACAAACCCAGCATCTTCCAAGCAATCTTTTTGTTTTGTTAATATCTTACACTTCATTTATGATTCCAATGTGCATCCTGAGTTTATCTGGTCTTATACAATGTAATTATATCACCTTCTGCAGTCTTAGTCTAAACTGATTCATGTGATACAGACCTTCAGAAAGTTCTTCAAGGGTGGTACTGAACCATCCTTTAGTGAATCAGCCACTTCATATTACTAACAAGCAGTAAATACAAAGGTTAACCATTATGCAAGGTAAGAACAGAACACAAATACACAGTTATCACTAAGCCCATACTGTAGGAATGTTTTCTCACTTCTCTTCTAGCAAAATGTTATGGGCCTGTAACCTCAATAGGAAATACTGCTTTCAATGCATTAAAATGTCAGTTTTAAAGTTACGCTTCCAGAAAAAGGACAGACATGCAAATATGAAATTCATAACTCATTTATTGAATATATATATATATATGCAAGGATACCAATAAAAAGAAACTAATACTGCAAACTACAACTTTGGAAGTAAAGCCAATATAACAGGAACAAAATATACATAACATTGTAGATAGGAATGCATTTACCCTCTTTTACACATTCCTTGTCTTTACACCTAATGTAAATGTATGCTAGAGCAAAAGCTGCAAATGTTAACCTAACCTGAGTGCTTTTTGACAAGAAACAGTTCTCCAGGATCTTTTAAGGGTTGAGATGTCACTGCCAACTAACGAATGTGCATACATATGCATATATGAAATTGGCTTCAAAAAGTATATAAATCAAGAGCTGTGTTGTTGTTTTTTTAAATCTCCATCACTAATACAGTGAAATCTTTTCCTTGTGACAAGGAAGAAGGGCTACTATTTGATACAACGTACTTTCAGTTCCATTCAGATTAATTTCATCTAATGAGGATTCATTTTCTTGTCAGTCTGATTCAGCACATTAATACTTTTGGAATGCACTGATTATCACCTGGCAGATAAGTCTGATATTTCAAATACATTATGACATCTTCATCTCTCACTCTGCTTCAGTCTAAAGCTATTCCTCAAATAGGCTGCAGTAAGAAGCAAGCCCTCTTCCTTTTATTCCATTTCTTGTACACTGAATACCAGACACTTAGAGCCAGTTCAGTGTAATCTATCGTTTCAGATCAGCACAGCTCTTTGTACCTTAAGATCGGACTTTGTGGAGTGTAGGAGATGGACTTAACTCCTGGAGGGCAGCAATAATCTGGTGTAACTCCTAGTACAGCTTTATCACAGAGCCTCCTGTGGATCAACACCTGCTGAATAAGCAGAGCTTTAGATCACCTAATCTGTTTCATCCTAGTTAGCTGCACAGATGCTGGTACTGAACCATCCTTTTGCCCTTCTTTGAAATGGAGTAATATCACAGCTTACTGCTCTGGTGTTTGATCATGCCTTGGGACTTTGGCATTACACCAGCTGTATCCTCAAGTAATTTGAACAATACCCTTCTGATGCCTGTCCTTCCTTGGTACAGTCCTTTCTTGGTATAGCACGATCGCAGATCTGTTAATATAGAGATACAGTGAGTTGGGGAGAAACCTCCATTCCAGAGGATTCCAGGAGACTTTAACAGCACACATTACTCTTGATTACACTCGTGAGCAAAAGAAATGCCCAAAGGCCAAAAAAATCAAATAAAGTGAGACCAGTTTCGTAAGACAAGTTCTGTTAAATTCAAGAGTTCTGACTGTGAGATGAAAAACAGAAGGTGCCTATAAAAAAACAAAACAAAAACAACCAAAACCCATCTCAGTAACAAATAGATTGCATTAATTTACCTAGCTAGTTTAAACATACCTATTCCACCTATAGAGCACTTCCATTACTTCTAACATTTCTGGGAACGCAGTAGATGCTCCAGAATATTCTTCAATATATGCTTGCAAAGATTACATTACTTTACCAAAACAAACGAACAAAAAACCCCTCAGACAGACTGTCTGAAATTCCAAGCTAAAATACACATAAAGAGACAGTAATGGCAGTATCTTGTCTTAAAAAAAAAAAAAAAAAAAAAGATGTAAATGTTGTATACTATCATACATTGTCATGCTTTTAAAAACTACAATTAAGGACATAAGAGATGTACAGTAAATACACTGCTGAGGTACATTTCTTCTAATTATTAACACCACAACATAATTACTCCCCAGCAGGTAATGCTACTTGGGAACGTATAAATACAATTTTTACACTGTAAGGCACTTTTACCCAGCATACATAAGTTGAAGTCAGTTATGACAAATTTGAGGTTTGTAAGAGAAAAGATTTTTGCTTTTAACATTATTTCCATGAATTCTGGATTAATGACGATTCAGTCAGGCCATCTCAGCACAAGGAGGTAACAGGTAACCAGCCACCGTTCTGCTACCCGAAGGTAAAGTGCTGTTCTCAGAGGCATGGAATGGGGAAATTTATTTCACAACAGATGAATTACTGGACTGAATATTATACTAAGCAACGGACACAAGATGAATTAGAGCTCAGTCTCAAGTACAATCAGTATGCTGGCAGACCTACCCCCATGCACCTGTCATCCAACCCTAGTCAAAAATACAGTAGATGCAAACAAAGTGCCTTTATTTCATGGGAGGGCCATGTCTGAGGCACAAATCTAGAAGTAATTTAAATGCTGAAGGACGTTATTTTGCCTTCTAAAACTGAGTGGCTGAGAAATGTTTGTATTCTCAAAGAAACAAAACACCTTATAGACAATTTCAGTAATCGATCTGTCATTGCAATTCAAGTCACGCTTTTAATTTTGAAAGTTACAAATACAAAATAAAAATGATCCATGGCATCATGTTTAGAGCAGTAACTGAGTATTTTCTGTACACAGCGATATTTCTTTCCAAAACTGTATTATTCTCCAGGAAAGCAAACAGAATTGAATGAATTCTAACAGGTAAAATGTTAGAAAGTCTAATATACAGTAATTGAGTCCCTCAAGACATTAAGGGAATGCATAAGAAGACAATGACACACGTTATATTATTTAAAAATACAAGTAAAAAATGCTACAGAAACTCATGTTACAAAATGAACTGTTTTGCAATACCAATCACAGAAGAATTGTAGCAGTTTATAGTCAAATCAGTGTATTTTGCTCGTTTCCTTCTTTCAAATCCAGGAGTTTTGTTGGGGGTTCAGAGTGAAACAAGTCAAAACCCTAAACAATGTGGTGTGATAGCAACAGACAAACGTGGACTAGATTCAGCTTTTTGGTTTTATTTGTCAGTCTGAGAATGTGCTTTAACAGACCAATTGAAGAAGCTTGGAGCCATCAGAAATGACAAGGTATTTTGAAAGCAGTCAGAGGACTGATCTGTCAGGTTTGGTATAACTTAGATCTGATTATTCCCTAAAGGAACATCAAAATCTGGAATGAAGAATTCCATGATGTGATTGTTGACAGAAAGTGGAGGAAAAAAAAAATTAATCACCAAAACAATAAGGATGATGAGCAGTTTCTCACATAGTGGTCATAAGATTAAAAAATAAATACCAATCTAGCAAAAAAAAGGTTGTTTCCTCATTCTTCTTACAGAATATGGGACCTCTATGCATATTCTGGACTAAACATGAAGTGTTCCACACAACACAGAACACTTGAGGTATGGACGTCAGATATGGTGGCTAAATTCCATAGTGAGTTAAGAGTTGTAACTCTCTGAAGAGAAAAAAAATTGGGCTTCAGAGTCCAAGCATTTATATAGTAAGGTTTTAATCACACTTAATGAAGTGTTCTTTGTAAATCAGAGACACAGAAAGAAGTGGGTCCTTGGGGAAAGAATGAACTACAGCCCTTTGGCATGAGTTCTAAAGCTCACAGCTCAGAACCAACAGCTGCTCAAGTAAGTCTCCCGCAAACAATGCTGGGTGGAATGAGCAATCACAACAGGAACAACCTGAAATGTTCAAGCGTGCTTCGATGTACGCTGAGTCCTTTTCTACTGTGTGCTTTGCAAGCAAAAACAGAGAGCGGCTCTCCCATTATAGCCTCTGGAACTTGTATATGAAGAAAATGCAAAATTCACAAAGTACCAGCTTGTTGCCACCACCAATTTTTGTCCATGTTGTCAATTAAACTAGCTAAGACCTTCCCTCTTTGCATGAATCCACTAAACAACTTACACATTCCAAATCTTAAGGTTTTTATTCAGTCCAGAAATATAGATCTTACTTCATTTCAATGTCTGCCTTAACTTTTGACACTGTACATATTACATATCATTTATATAGTGTTTCATTTTTTCCAGACACTGCAGACTACAAACTACATAATATTGACATGTAAAACTCTGCCACTTACTGAAGGCTCACACACATGAACGTTTCAGGCAGTTCAATGAAATTTCTAACAGAGCTGGGTAGTAAGAAGTTACTAACCCTTTTCTGATTTTAGAAAACAATTTGAAAGAATTAGTAGTTATGATGTCTTAGCCATTCCCAGTTCTATAACTCTGTCCCTTGAACCTGTTTAAAAAATGATGAAAAGAATGGTAAATTTAAAATCGTACAGAAAAGCATTTCGCAGCTCTGATATCACATCTACATTAGCAATAGAAATGAGGGCCTCCTTTCTTATACTGTTACAAAGTCAGCTGGATTTAAAAAAAACAACAAATCCTCCCCATTTTTCTACAGTGTGCCAATAAAAAATACTTATCTGCATACACTAGATTTAAATACTTCACTGCAATAAACTACGTTAAATGGATACTGCGACTCAGCCTCGGTAATAGATCTGTCAGGGGTAACTTCCATACCTAGTTTCCATTGAGCTGCTGCTGAGGAATGTCATTATGGTCAGTGCCTGATTTCCCACGGCTTTTGCTTTCTCTTTCTTCATCCTCTTCATCTCTTTCGTCATTTCCACTATGGTTTTTACAATAGAGTCTAGCACAATGAAAGAAACAGTGAGGGTTTTTGGTGAAAATATCAGAGATGCTCTGCTCTCAATTAGTTTTGAGAAGTACTACAAGGAAATCGGTAACTCACGTCATGTTTTTCAGCCAAGAATCAGTTAAACAGAAAGAAAATAAGGCTGCAGAAAGACTAGCCAACAGAACTTGGATCAATTCTCATCTCGAAAAACTGCTGCTACACTGCTCACAGAATGCCCTCTTGTGGGCATCAGAAACTCAACCACAGCAGCAAGGAAGTAATGGAAGTCAGGGGATCCAAGTAAAGCCAAAGTAAAGTTACAAAACGTATCCATATGGAGAAATCTAACTTAGATTATCCAGGGCTTCCATAACAGAATGAGTCAATTAATTAAGGAGGAAAATACCTTAAGTCCAATCATTGTTTTTTCTCAATTTGTATATTACTACAGAACTACAGAAATTTGAATTCAGCAGCCTAATTGAAATATTTCGTACAGTTAACAGTTCCTTAATAACAGATAGAGATCTATTTAAAAATAATACATCTGACGTCAAGTTGGGCAGAAGAAGTGCCACGCAATATTTTCACTCGCTTACAGACTCAAGATTTACACAGCTCCTTACTTATAAATTCCTCGTGACATATTCTCGATGTATTTCGCTTTGTCTTCTACTCCACAGTGGTAATGGTACGTTTTTATGCAGGCTTTAATTTCACACCCAATAGTAGCACCAGGCTGGCTGCAAAGCGTGCATTTCTGTTTAGGAAAGAAGAAAAGAAGGGCATTGCTCAGCCTTTCCACCTCTTAACATTCCGTTTACATTCAGTTTAGTGTTCCTCATGTTTACAGCAACTATTTTGGAGCCCAGTAATTTCTCTGGCACATCATCCTTCCAGTAAAGTTGGAATCAAAGATATTGTAAAACAAACCTACTAAAAACATGAACGCTCAGATCTACCTGTCCACTGCACTGAAAACTGCCCACACAGCTTTATTGCAGTATTGCTGCATTTCCAAGTATTATTTTATTAGCAATTAGGTTAGTATTTTGACACTATTTTTTTCAACTGACAACGTTACTAGGTTTTGCTTTCCCCCCCTTTTTTTTTTCTCCTGCAAAGTTCTTAACACTTTTAAGAAAGTATGTAATTTTAATAAAATGCAATGTGACATTTTGCCTAAGGTCTTAACACTTCCACGTATTAAAATATCAAATCAGTTGGAAAGAAGTCACTGCAATAATGGATTCTCTAAGCCTATCTGTAGTTTTACAGACCTCTACTACCAACTTTACTTTTATTCTCCTACAGTACAGGAAGGCTAATACTCATTTACAAATGTACACCACCGTAACAAACCCTAAATAGCCCAACCACCACTAATTGTAAAGGTGATTCCAATCTGGGTAGCTATGCCAGAAGTAATAATACATCTCAATTTTGTATGAAGAAGTAAATGGAAAAGGTTGTTTCACAAAAGGAAGTAGGCAGACCTGTATATACCTCAGTAGAATCAGCAATATATTCTCTACATTCTCCAGACACATACCATTCTTTTTCCTCTCTTGATTTCCTGAAGTACAGTTTTGATATCAAAATCACCAAACTCTGCCCTTGATGTTGTTGTTAGCTGGACAGTGCCAGAAGAAAACAACTGTAAAACAAATAAGTCCAAAATATTCTCAGGTTACCAAACATGGCTAAAAAATTACGTGCACGACTCACAGAAGGGGACGTTCTGCAGACAGTTGTCTCAGGCTAAAAACCATCAGCATGGTGAGTGTTCTGTCTGATGGACCCACCTGACTGCTTTAACTACATTTGCTACTTCAGAGAGATGTATTTTAAAAGAAAAAGGAGTAGACAAAAAATGCTGAAAATATAAAGGAATAAACAAGAAGGGTCATTAAATATCACCACACATTTCAGGAGTATTCTGTTCCCTTCCCAAGACTGCTGGGGAACGCCAGCTCTCTGTTCAGTTAAGGTGGCTATAGGAAGACCACAAATACATGGACTGCCCACTGCATTTATCCTGAAGTAAAACAGAAACTGCTCAGGCCATCCTACAAGGCACTACTTCATTCATAGAGCTAATTCTGTGAAAGACAGCACTATTTGCTCAAGTGCACTGAAATTAGCAAATTCCCTGCAAGATGACAGTTTTCCAAAAGCAATCATCTAAAGGCAAGAATTTTCTAGAACTTCCACGTCCCACTCCCTGCTTGAGTCACACAGCCTGGATGCACTGTCAGAAAATTAAGTTCATTGATTCTTCCTGGATTTTGCCTGAATGCCTGTGGAGTAAAGGTGTTTGTACTGAATTTTTGGAGTGGACTCTTGGAGTTCATTATTTTTCCCTTTAAATGCCATGCATGCATTTTGACACTTGCAGAACATTTTTAATATGCTAAAGAGCTTCCCTGAACTAATTCCATCTCTGAGCCCGCAGCCAACTTTTATCCATATTGCCTGCAGTGAAAATAAATGAATTGCACATTTCACAACACTTCAGTGCTTAAAGAGACCATCAGCAAGACAATATTCACGCATAATTACATGTAAAGATACTGTATTAAAACCCAAAACAGCAATTCAGATAACATTCATAATAAACTGATTAACAACAACGCTGTTACTCACCATGCACTTATAGTGTGCTGCAGCCTTTTTGGCATTAAATATATGAAGCTTTCCTCTAGCTTCATTTTCTTCTTCACCTGCATGACAGAATCCACATTTAGGTTTTGTATCACTGGGGCTGCTTCTGTGGGGAGACCTGTCTCTCTGAAAGAAAAACATTTTACTAAAATATACTGCTGGGTTATAAATAAGGTTGCAATTTTAAAAGCCTGTGGCCACCAGCTGGAGGCTCAGACAAATGCAGATTTTAATTAAAATGATATTCACAAAGAAGAAACACACAAATGCTCTCTTCTAAGAAGTTGAGCGTATTTACTGCTTACATAGGAACTGCTTTCTATTTCGTCTGTGCCATGTGAAGATGTGGATCTAGTGTCTTCTGATTGCCCTTTTAAATTTGTTTTTCTTGGCTTTCCCTTACGACCCCTCCTTTTCCCTTTGGGAGGTGAAGGCTCCAATTCATGTTCGTTGATACTTTCTTCTAAATCTGCTTTAGAAGTTAGAAAACATCATCAAAAAATAATAATAACCATAATTCTCAAAAATATCACATGAACCAGAACCAAAAACAGATAAGGAAAAAAAAAAACAACCTGTACTTTGCTTATTTTGGTCAGAAATCAAAATAGTAACCTTTTCACACTTATTACAAACGTGCAAGATCCTGGAAACATCATTTACTTTTTTTATGTTCGTATGTATGTATTATGTTGATATCATGAGCATTATGTTAAAAAGATCCAAAGCTGTGTCACGTTTGAGAAAGCTTTAACCTTGCTTACAAATTCTACTTTCAGGACCAACACACAGCCTCAGTGCTTATTTCCATCTTCACTGAAAATATGACCAACAGATGTCAATCCATAGTGCGAAACAATTTTAATTTTGTTTTTAAAGATGCACACATTCAGTATAAATTGTACCTGATCTTATGCCAGCAGATCTGATTAACACCTCTCTCCTTGCATTATTAACTGGTGTATTTTGATTTAAGAAAAAGTCACACATTTTGGCTAAAATATTAACCAGTTGTAGAACTGGAAGGTATTTTGCCTCTATGAGACACATCTAATATTTCATTTTAGTTGCAGAACATTTTTGCATCTACACCTAAAAAGCCAGTTTACAGAAAACCATGGATGATTTAACCACCAACATAGAGTGTTTATGGACCATTAAGAATATAAGAAAGCATGTTTTGAATACAGATATACCAAAGAAGTCTGATGAACTCCTTTGAAAATGCCAGACCAAGTGCTGAATTGCTACACAGAATTGTCTGGCATTACAGCAGTGCACTGCTGATTTTTAAGATACATACAGTCAACACAGATCAACCCTGCAAACTTCCCAAGGTTGCTTCAACTACGATCTAATTAAGCCACACCTGATATTAACAACCAGCTCCACCTTCTTGCTAGCAACTTCTCCACTAATCCAGCTCACAGGAACAGTTTTTCCTTCTAATAAGCAACATCCACCTCTGCTCAAACTACAAAGTTATTTCAGTAACTTGAAGAAAAATGCATATTCTCTGCTATATAGATCGCAAAATCCAAGCCACAAACATCATCATGATCCCGAAAATGGAAGGAAGACCTCATCAGAAGATCTGGAATCTCTCTACTATTCATTAATGGGACATGTATGTGTTGTGATACTACCATTAAGTATTGCTGTGGCACTTACCACCGATATTTCTTAGTCTCAATAAACAGAACATCTTACTCTAAGAGCTGCTTCACCAGAACTCCTATTTCTTATCGACTAGCACATAAAAATCAGATCACATTTTCTCTAGCTCATGATTAACAGTGAATCAACCGCACAAAAGGTCGAAGTCAAAGCTCTGAAAAATATTCCAAAGCCAGAAAATTTTAGCAGCAGAAAACCGAAGTCTTGCATCCGAGTGCATCCTATTCAGCTTTCTCTATCACATTTCTTGCTAAACGCAGAAGTAACTACAGCTTCTTGCACATTTGTTAGCAAAGAAAACCAAATGCATCACAACATGTTATGGTGAAATGTAATTCTCCAAAAGCACTGTGCAGTTGTGTGGTTAGAGGGAGGCAACGATTTGAGAAGAAATTCATACAAGCCTTCAAATTATTTTGGCTTAAATCTCCAGATCAATCAGCTATACAGATATATCCCCAAGTGACAACTAAAATACATAAATGCATCTACTGCAACTTTCCTCTGCTTCAGTATGCATCCTACTTTACACTGAGACTGCAAGAGTACCGCCATTTATTTTAGTCTGAAAAGGAAAGAATATGTCATGGCAGGGATTATTTAGTGAATTTACCATCTAAACTTACTTTTCGTTTAACATTACTTGCCAAATTCTTAAAGCAACATTGTGCTATTTAAATATCCTACCTCTTGATTGCACATAGCAAGTTTTACTACAACCTAAGAAGTTCTTCCAAAGAAAATAACTCCATCTTGTCTCTCATCATAGATAAGAACTTCCCCCTAATGTACTAAAAACATGTCAGTCTTTTGCACAGGTTGCTCCTTGTTGAAAAGAGTCATAGACAAAAGTGACCATTAAATTGTTGAGCCTTTAAGTAACATCAGCATATAAAAAGTTAGAAATATTCCTTCCAAAATCAGAGATTTCGCTACTGCGTTCCATGAAGTGGAATGCAGTCCCTTAACCAACAGTATTTTTTTTAATCCAGAATCCTGTCAACCATAACACACTTAGTCCACCTTTTTTTCCTAAGCATTAAAGCATACTCTGAACCCTGCACACTCACACTCGCACAACTGGAAATGAACATTAACTGCAAAAGTACAAGCAGATGGGAAAATCGGTTTCATGTAAGAAATGCCACAGCCTCCTTACAGAGTATGGAACTACATGATCCTTGAGGTCCCTTCCAACCCGGGGGTGATTCTGTGATTCTGTGAGTAAGTTCTCAAGTGCAATTTTTAATCTATAAGTAAAATATTAAAATTTAACAAGTAAACATGCTGTATTTTTAAAGGATGTTTCCAGAGTAACAAAAATCCACCACAATTTCACAGCTTTCCCCTAAGAAGAATCCCTTTCCTGTCCTCAAAACTACTAATCCCCAAAATGTTGAGAATTCACTGAAGTCCAGACACTTGATCCAAGTCAGTGCAATTCCTTGTGGAGTCAGGTCTCTATGTGACATGGAGCTATGGATTAACACCACTGAAATGTGACCATCTGCACTACATCACTCTGCAACACCACAGAACTTTAAAGTTTCCCCTTTTTAACAGTGCTATGAGCTGGTGTAACAGTACCAAGGACAAAGAAAATTGTAACCAGCTTTAAAATACACCTGCCTCGGACGTCCTTTACTGTTTCAATAAGCAGTATGGTTCGTGCCCTATCCCTCCCCTCAAGCCCACTGCCAGCTTACCCAGTTTCCCTGGCATCTGATGGTTGGGTGTTTCCAACTTCTCATGTCAGCTTGAACTAAGGAAAACACAAAAAGTTGTTCAACTCCTCCCTCACCAGATGAAGTTTCACGATGGACATCACCCAAGCTCTGAATCCCCTGACTCCCTAAATATTCTCCAACTGCCCCCATCCCATATCCCAGTACTGCATTGATTTTTAAAATCACCACGATATTCTCAATACAAGGTTATATGAACTCTTCAAAGCAGGTATCCTATGAGCTTTCTGCAGAAGTCCCTGAACAACGCGTCTGAAAAAACAAGCTTAATATGCAATGTGTTCTCAGAAGGGAGGGTGTAAAGGGTTAGAAATCAAGAGGAAATATTTTATGTTTTCAAAAGCATCTAAGAACATGATACTGTAAACTCAGATGAGCAGGGAGATGAGTAGCAACAAGCCCCACGTTTGCATTTTAGGAATCTATGAGCAGTACAAAGTACCACAAAAAGAAGATGAACAAACTTCTGTACTTGATAAACTGTTAACATGGAGACTGAGCTTTAGAGAGAAAGTCAAAGATTTCTCTTTTGATCTGACTAGAGGGAAAAGGGATCAAGATGCTTTGCTGCTTAAAATAAAGCCTGACAAGAAGTGGAGATACTACTCATCCCACTCATCTATTCTTTATTACTTGAGCTTGAAATAAACCCGGAATCGTCCTTTTCCAAAATCTAGGTTAAAGCAAACTAACACACAGCATTAAATGGCTTAAAGGCTGTGAAATAACAAAGAAAAAGAGAATGTGTCCAACAAGGGCTAATGATGCTCTCCGTACCTCCTACATTATCTTAAACAATGGACTAAGTGAGCCAGAAGCAAAGGGTCTAAGGGTGTACAAGGAAGGTAAACAGAACTGACTGCAGAAAGACATCTGCAAGTGGGACTGTCCATACAGGTAGGACTGTCCATACAAAGAAGTCAAATTGCAGAATACAGAAGCACCTTAAATGTGCCGCTATGTAAACAAGAAAACATTCTGGAAGTTTCCCAGAGCATTTGTGATACAAGAAGTTCTGAATTACAGGGAACAAAATCAAGCTTGCTGGACTTTTAGAAGAGAAACAGAAGGTCAGAAAAAGGAAAAAAATGTATTTCAGCACATTAAGGTAAGAGATCCTTAAAAATACGGCTGAGAAAGAACGAATCATGTCTGACAACAATTATGTTTAATTGAAATGTCAAAAAACCTAGAAACATTATTGTCTCAGTAGACAGTAATAAAAAACGTGAGTACATCTCTAAGCATTAATAAGAACCAGAGGCTTCCATATTTGCAAGCAAATAGAGAATCAAGTGAACACGCCCCGAAGTAGCAGTCACTAATATTAGAAAATGATGTGAAATCAAGTATCTAAATGCTGAGTACAATTTCTATTTTCTTTTTGAACATGGAAAGGGACAAGCATTATGTCAAGCATATCTAAATTCGAGAAAACAGGGGTGAAGCAGAAAAACAAGGTAACCCTTAGGTCACCAACACCACATTTTTCAAAGTATCAGATTCCTCAAGGAACTGATGATTCCTGTTCAAAAGCTACTTTTGACTCAACAGTACCTATGTTACAAAGAACTTGAGATTATTTCTTCAATGAAATGCTTTTAACATAGAAAATGAATAAAATAGTCCTTTATAAACATAAACGTTCTTTCAAGCAAACAGCTATCGACAAAAGACAGCAGACTGATAATATATTATCTACATAATCAAAAAGCTTACAATAACTGGTCTGGTGAACTTTTCAAACATCAGTCAGCTGACCAAGTTTCTATTTGGATAATGTCCTGCCTAGGTAAGAAGCAGAATTACAATGTAAACATCACAGCACAGCTCCACAGACAGAATAAACCATTTACCTTACTTTCTGATTTTTTCCTTTTCCATTAGCTACGTGGTTTTATTTAGGACAGCACCACAGTGATGTTCCCTCAAAATACCTAATTAGTCTACAATGGACTGAATATGCAGTTAATTTATTATCTGGATCAATCCTTATCCTAACACTGTACATGCATTTGATGCCATACTCAGAGCAGCTCCTTACCGCAGACAATAAGGCTGAGTCAGTGGAGCTTAGAAAGAAACTGTAACCACCCACCAGCAGAGCTGAAAGGACAGCAAACTGCAATGCCACAGAAGCTTTTACACCGGGCTGCATTGGCACCTACAATGGAAGGCAAGCTTATGCTATGAACAGTGTTAAAGAAAACGCAACTATGAAGAAACAAAGATTAAGGCATCCCAAGGTGAATCAAAATGTTACCTAGTCACAATGCCACCAGGTCTGCGATGTTTCTCCTACCAGCCTCTGGCTTCAACAGTACTTTGAAAAAGTGATTGGTTTGATACTGAACTTCTAACCAGGTCAGACAGAGGAATATTATCCTGACCACACCTACTATGCAAAAAGATAAGCACAGATTTCAGTTTGAGCTTTAGAATGAGATAAAAAGGGTGCTGAGACATGGCGCGTCCTTATTTCTATCATGGAAACCTAATTCCCCAAGGCTTTGTGTACAGCCACAATAGGAATCACCGACATTATGTTCTGACCCAGCAGCTCCCAAGGGTCCGTTTTAGACATTAACAACAGGCAGTCACATGGCTGCCTTCCTTATTCTTCATTAGGAGGGAACGGATCAAACAGAAGAATGAAATGATGTCCTTCTCTTAATTAATACTAAACTGTCTGGATCAGCCGAACTTGTTTTAAATACAGAAGGACCAGGGCAGCCCCACCTGCAGGGAACTGAATAGAAGACATCAATTTTAAAATTTCGATGATTATTTCTAGTAAACCGAAATAAATTCCAATAAACAGCCCCAAAGCTTTACTCTCATAAAAAAAATGAACTGTACCAAAACAGGCGGCAATTTGACTAAGAACGACCTGGGATAGGTTGAAAGCACTGGCACAGTCTCCCATAATTTGTTAGGCACTGGAAACTTACAAGGCTTGCTCAGCTTACGAATAAAGTATTTGAGTGCAGGTCAGGTCAGTTATATTGGTAAGCAGCAAGATAAAAATCTCGACACGCAGACACAAAACCAGCAGCTTGGTCTGCTCTGCCGCGTCCTCAATTTCATCAGCCTCACAGCCACGAACAAAGAGAGCACCTCACTGTTATTCTTTTACCAGCTAGGGGGAACACGGCACAAATGAATTACTTGAAACGTGCAGAAGAGTAAATGCGATGTATTTTTCCTGTCCTGTGTCACCTGAAGGCTGGGCTATACAGATAAATCAGACAAAGCTAACAAGTGTTGAATCTGATAACAAATGTAAAGCAGGCTGCTTTGCTGCCACATTTGTCTCTTTGATATTCCAAAAAACAGAAGGTACTTCACAGCTCCTCAAAATTAAAGGGAAATGAACTCCTGTCGCTCATTAATTTTGTCTTGATGAGTAGGGAGATACTGAGTCCGATGAATTCCTGCTCCACTTGAACTTCATTGTAGCAATAAATAATAATTAAGAGGTCCTTTCTGTCAGGTTTTAACCTGGTAAGCTTAATTCCAACATAGGTCCTTCATCTGAACTTCCAAATAGCCTCAGGAAATTTTCTTCAACAGGAATTAAATGAGCAGCAGATTTTTAAATTATTATTTTTTAAAATAAATTGGAAATAAAAAACAAGTAATAATTTGAAGAACTAAAAATCTTAAGAAAAGGTATATCAGAACTCTGACTCGAGCTAGGATGCTAAAAGGAGCAATTACTTTTGAGGGTAGGGACAGAAAAATCCTGCTATTAGGCAGCAGTGCAACCTACAGGAAGAGAAAAGCAAACCAAAACCAAATCTGTTCCACGCTGCATCAAACCAAACAATCCTAAAAACTCTTCCAACATCCCCCAACAGAGGTGACATGAAAAAAAAAAAAATCAGACTAACAATTAAATGCAGGAACAGAGAGCAAGGGATAAAAACACAGACGTTCTACATTGACCAAGCATCCCAAAGCAATAAGCTTCCATTAGAAAGTGTCCCTGTGCACCCAAACCTGAGTGACATAAATACTGATGAGCTTCAACTACTCCGTCACAAAAAACTGCTGTAAGCAAGGATTCATAGGAAGGAAACATAAAACAAGAGAAAAAAAAGGTGCTACAGCATCTTGTATCCCTGGCTGTTCACTTTTCTGTGCAAGTCTTTTTCGGCTTCACAAACCACTATTCTTTCACATTTAAATTCCTCTCTGATATGCACATTTCTCTCAAGAAACAAACCAACAAAGCACACACACAAAGCTTATCTGACTGCCATCCTGCATCTTCCAGCTACCACCTCACTGAGCAAAATTCATCAATTGGTCATTAAGAAACAAAGCCTCCAAGGTCCCTTCTTAAACTCTGAAAACCATCCCATACACTTCTCTATCTTGTAGAGGTAATTAGTTTTATTTTCTTTAATTTAGTGGAGGTTCAGCACAACACCCCCCTGCTTGTGCCATTATAAAATCTACTACTAATAGTCTTGTATGGGTGTAGCACCAGAACTGTATGTGCTAAGGAGAGAGCTGCTGGGGAAAGAGCGCTGGGCTACCAGCACAGATATGAAATAAAACAAAAGAACCCCTGTGAAGTACAACTGCACATTTCTAGAAGCATAAAGCATAACGGAGCTAAATATTTTAGGCACAAAAAGTTACAGCAAAGTTAAATTCTAGCTAAGATACCATTGTGCTCCTTGGACTCAGGATGATGTTCACTACTCCTGGTTTTCCTCTCAGTCTGACTCTTTCTGGATGGACCTGTCCGATGTTTAGAAGCTGCCATCACCAACACATAAGAAAAAACCCAACACAATGCCTCTGCAGTAACTTTTCCCATGTCTTCTCAGACAGATATATGCATAGCCATAACAGCCTCTGCAGTTAGGGAATAACACAGTAGAACTGGAGATAACCATTTCTGAACACTTTTGAAAGCCCAAGTTCTGATCCTGCACAAGTTGTAGTCCTGCAAAGAGCTCCAAGCAGAAAAAAATAATGTCTTGTGACTCCGGGCTCCACGTATTTTTCAATAGGTTCCAGTGTGAGCCATCAGTCATAAGCACAAAATTTAAATATTTAATTATTAAACATGAAATACATTTAAATATCACAAAGAGAATGGTATCTCTCTCCTTGGATTCAAACGTCTTCCATATTCTGTATGGAAAACAAAACTGTGACACCCATTGTACAATTACTGTGCTATTTATGGTGCTTTTCTTCTTTAAACCCACCAATGGCAAAATCAGAACAAAGAGCATTTAAAAAAAAGCAAACTGATATTTAAGCAGACAAAAAAAAAATCAATTTTACTTTGGAATTTTCTATTGCTTTCAGTATTGCAGGAACAGTGATGCAACACCCAAAGCTCACAATTAATGCTGCACATAAGAATAAGAGCAGAAGAATACATCATCCTAAGTATGCATTTGGCAGACAGAAATGGAATTTGTGAAATTTTGTCTGCTCTCAATACACAGCAATAAGCTCCTCACTACTTAAATCTGTGACATTTCTATTGAAAGTAACACAAAGGTGAACTAAGAAATGCTTGCTCACCCAAATTAGATATAGCAGAAAACAAACAGGTGGGGAAAAAAAAAAAAAGGCCTGAACACAAAATTGCAAAACCAGTTCAGAATGTAGCAGACCATAAAGTTTGTCTATTTTTGTGGCATATCACCCCTTGCACACTTCACTGCTCTTCTATGCAAAGACACGCAGCTATGAATGCATGCAGCTTTTTTTTTTAATCAAAATTGAACAGAAACACATCTGTCAGTGATCTGATCATAAACCCTTTTATTTAATACCGGGCTCTTCTTATTTGAAGAACTGGATCTAATAGCTCAAAATATTGTGGAAAAAATAGGAATGTTAGCAATAGAAAAGATGAGCTGTTACCTGACAAGCTCCTCGCATTTCAGATGTGGATACTGTGAATACTGAACTACAAATATAAGCCAACTTCTTCCTACAAGGGAATGCATTTTTTCTACCCATCCTTTATTCTATCAGAACATGGTATATCTGCACAACACCCTGCCATTTAGTTTTTGGGTTTCCTCTCCACCTTAATCAATAATTTTTAGAAAAATACAGAAATCAGGCTTCCAAAGTCATTATTTCTCAATAAATAAACAAATAAATAATAAAAAAAATCTAAATTTTACTGAAAACATTTGTATTCTCCAGAAGAATTAAATATAACCGAAGTATCTTTCTACAATGGGAAAAATTTATATTGAATAATTTTACCTTCAGAGTTATGCGTAGTTTTCTTGTGTTTTCGACATAAAATCCTATAAACAAAGTAGTTGAAAACTGTCAAGTCAGTCACGATTCACAGATTATTTACTTATATTTTATATTTAAATGCCAGTACATTTTTCTCCCACTTGTAAGACTCACTGACATACAAATCTTTCAGTGAAAAAGTGCTTTCATAGCACATCACTTTCTGAATGCCACAATCATCATCAGAATATTTCTGCAACAGTTTTAAGTTCTGAGTGTTGGTTGGTTGCTCTTTATTTAACAAACAAACAAAAACAAACAACGAAGAATGTGAAATATAAATACAAAAGGAAAGATAACAAATGAAGAATAGTTACATGTAAATGCCTTGTGAGGGTTTCTCTCTTATCTGAGCTTTATCATGCAGAGCACAGTAGTAGTGATATGTCTTGTGGCATGTTTTCACATCACAACCAATGGTTGCTCCAGGACAGTGGCATAAGGAACACATCTGTAAAGACACAAAAGCACAACTCGTGTTACTGTTGGCTCAGTACTTCTGAGTTTAAAAAGAAGACTGATACTCCATGTGTCACCCCTGGTGATAGAACAAAAGAGGTCATGGACAGCAATATTTTAGTGCATATTGCTGAGCACTATGCTCTCCTTTCTAACTCTTCCAGTTTTCGGCTGTTTTTCTTCATTTATTTTAAAAGTAAGGAAAAATTTGTTCCTTTTATGCAACAGTACAATCATCAGGATATATGAATTACCAGTCCAATGATAAAAATAAGTGATTTACTTTTGTAGAAAATTATGTACTTCACAGAAGTGACACCTTATGTTTGGGTCATCTCTACTTATTCTTCTGCAAGCACTCAATTTGCAGTCAGACTCCAGTTCTTATCCAATTTGAAATGGTATTTTATGTCATAAATTTGAAATATTTTAATAGCTGATCAAAGCTTTTTTATAGGAGCCTAGGTTAAAATCAACCTCATTTGATCGACTTCAGCTTATGCTTCATTATTTTTATACACGGATTTGTGTAAAAGGAAACTTCCTTCTCATAAATGCACGAACAAAACAGACCACAGGAGTTATGTTGAATTATTAGCCTATTTAGCCTGAGGGTAATATAACATTTATTCAGTTGGTACCAATCCTGTTGTCCAAATGGCCACTGCCAACAGATTAATCAATCAAGTTACATCAAGTATATGTGAAATCTGATGAGCTGAAAAATAGGTGATCTCTTAAAAAAAATTCTCCCATGCACAACTAAGGGACAACAATAATTACATCAGTGCATTCTGTTCCCTAATTAATGAGTTTTTAAGAGTGCCCTATCCAGGTCTGAACTTAGAAGGGTTTCTCAGACAGGACTTTGTTACCACAGAACTACTCCCTGTTAATCACTCCAAAAATGAACACGCCTCAACCTTCAGCACATACCTGGTTGTCAGCTGCAGCACCTACTGAAGGAGGGCAACTACATCACATCTGTTTGCAGACACATTTAGTACAGGCTAGCAAAACACAATGCAATACACTGAGATAATTTTGCTTCAATGAGTTCCCAAATAAAAATACAGGGTAGAACAGGAAAAGCAGACCTTAGCAGCACAATTGGGCTGCCTAAACATAAGCATTGAACTTTAAGTTTCCTAACAAGTCAGGGGTGGGGAGGGGATGAAGAATTCCTCCTGAGAGTGATTCAGAGCTATAGATTTCTGATGGCTGCAGACAGAGATAAAGCACAGCTACCTGGAACATCCGAGTTCAGACAAAATTAGTCTGTATGTTCCCTCCACACAGGTAACATCTCAGAACTGCAAATCGATTTAAGTTGCTCAGCTGCTTGCTGAAAACATGGATATGATTGAAGTGTGCTCCAAGAACATATGCAGCTGCTGTGTTGGTGAATGTGCACAGAGAGATTAAGAGGCACAAAGAGAGCACCAATGATATCAAAACAAACATCCTTAAAAAAAGATTAAGAGTCCCAAGAGCCAAAGTTTCTTTGTGATCTGCACTTTTATTTACTACTGTGTTCTTTCCAAGTCCCTAATCATGAACTGAATAACTCGTGAACGCTTTGTGCTTCATCTGGTTAGAGCAAATAAAGTCGTAGGTGTTGGAAAAGATAGAGATGAGACACTAGATGAAATATCCGACTATTACAGAATCGTGGTCCTACAGAGATACTTAGGACTATTCTTAGTCCAAAAACTGGTAAATATATCAGAGTGATTTAAACTGAGGAGTGAATTGATCATCTATAGAAGCATTCCGAAAAAGAACCAGACATTTCTCAAACAGCAAACAGTAAATTCTAAAAATAAAATACATGACTAGCTGCTGGAGAATTAATTCTGAACAATTCTTTTCCCATTTCTGATGAATTTGGTAGAGCTGCAGTCACTGCTGTACCAATGCACCTCTGAACACTGATATCCACAGGCACTGACTTATATTAAGTCACTATAAAAGGAATCCAAAAAAGTATATTTAGTAGTTAAAATCTATCATCAAAGCCAAATAATGGTAAAGGCACGATATTACCCTTACTAGGTCCTCAGAATGTGGGTTTCATTGTTAAATCTAGCAGAAAATATTAAATAGAAATGGTTGAGTTTGAAATATAAATATAGGGAATGTTATTTCTTATATTCAGTCCATTAAAAGAAAAAAATTGGCATATTCTGAAAATGAGTTTTCAGATTTGCTTGGAAAACAAATGCACAACTGCTCTGACAAAAAAAGAGGTTGTAAAAATAGGGTTTCTGAACCCACAGCTCCATGATTAAGTTACAACTGTAAAAATAATAATTTACATGAGAGCAGACTTGACTGGAATAAACTACTTCTGATGCTTTCTTAAAGATTCTTCAACCATTATTTAGATTTCATTTCAATCTGAGTACCATCAGATCCACTGATTTTTTTTTCCCTCTAATACCACTTCATCATCACCTTTGGTAAGCAGTGCATTTCCTCAGAGCCAAAGAAACAACATATGATAAAACACTGCACAGTTTCACAGTCCACTCTCTGGGAGGCAGGCAAATCCTCCCTTCGTTTTCAAGGGCTCAAAACAGACTTACCAGTTTAGTGCCTCTCTTGATTTCTTTCTGAATATCCTCAATAGAGAATCCACCAAGACTCTCATTATCAGTGTGTGAAGATACCAGCGCAGATGAGAACAGCTACAATTACAGAAACAAAACTTACTGTAAGTATTTACATCACCTAGAACATTTACACATTTGACAAACACCGAAGCTTCAAATTAGTGCTTAATCATCTCCCCAGTGCCACAGCTGATTGATTTTTAGCAATATCTAAAGATGTGTTTGTTGTCTTCTACTGGCTCATGACATTCATTTCCTTTTTCCTACGGGTTACTTACCATACATTTGTGATGTGCTGCCACCTTCTGGTTTTCTGACATCAATAATTGTCCACATTCATTATCTTTATTAGATCTACAAAAACCACACTTCCTTTGTCTTGACGAGACTTTTTTCTGTCCAACTGAGCTTGTCATGATTTTAAATGCTCTTAGAATGCCACTTTAATCCTCTCAATGCTACAGAAAAAAAAGCATAATCAGCATGTTAGCATCAACACAGGGCAATTTAGCTTACAGTTTTATAAATACAAGATCGGTCGCTTGAAACTGATCTACACCTCTTTAGCTTTCAGTTTACACTACTAAAATACACCCAAATCAATGTGCACTGGGCTGAGGCAGCAGTCGGCTACTTGGAATGAAACTGAAGCAGCAAATGGATTTAATTCTTTAAGCAAAAGGTTTGAACATTAAAATGAAACTATGGACACACAGGAACCTTTGGGGAAAAAGCAATACATTGAAAATAAATCAAAAATGGCAATTGTAAGGGGGGAGGAGTTAGTTAATAGCTAAATAGAATAATTAATCCTATTCTATTTATTCCAGTAAAGCAATTTGTAGGAAATGTACTGCCTGTACCTGCAAGAAAACCCATCCCACTGAACTCACGCTAAAACAGAACCAAAGAACTGAGCTCAGCTTCACACCCTGAGCTCAAATTGAGTTTGAAAGCTCAAAGCAGCCAGCAGAAGAGTAGCTGCCCTCATATGAGGGTGGCGATCAGAAGATAAAACGTTACCATTTTAGGTATGGCACAGATATATTGTGGCTGGTCAAACAGTGGGAGCAACAACATTTTAGAAGGATCTCCCCTGACCGGCTCCAAGGGAAACCTTTCCAACAGCCACTGCAAATTGAGCAGCACCACACCAGCTATTGGTAACTGCAGAACTCTTTTTCCTCATCTAAGGAAAACAAATGAGGATTAAATGCAGCACGAATCTCAACATTTTCACACACTCTCAGCAGCGTATTGGGAAAATCTATCATTAAGGTCCCCAACTCCTAATGAAGTCCAGAAGTGAAAACACCTCATGAGAGCACGTGCCTCCTGGTCCAGCATTATGCAGTCTGCGCTCATTAGCTTCTGCACCTTTCAAGAAATAAAACACTGTACTCTTCAGACTTCACACCTTTTGGAGATCACAGTCTTAATGTCAGAATTGTCGCAACTGCAATAAAAGTCTCCTCCACCACCTTTGTCTGCATCAGACTCTCATCTAAATATGAAAAGCTGCCGCGTAGTTTGATATTTTGGGGAGGGGGGGAACGACAAAAATCAATCCAGTGAGAACAGCAGATTTGCAATACATCTGGACAGTGCCACAATGGCTGGCTGCAGGAAAATGCGTGACCAGTGGTGGAGATTTGCATAGCCAAGCCTGCCAGCTCCTCTCTGCTGTCAGACGCCCCTAATAGTAATATCACTCACTGCTTGTACAACTGAAAGCAGAGGAATGTTATTAAGTTTCTGTCGGCACGTATTATTGCTAAAAGACAAGGCTTTCTGATCCTCACTCTTCCTCTCATAGATTTTCAGACCAAATTCTAAGCGCCTGCCTTGCAATGCTTGCTATGAAATCCGTGCACCCAAGGGTAGCATCTGTGCTGTATCTATTTGGCTGCTTTATCAACAGCTTCATTCGTTCTCTTTGTAGCTGGAAAGCAGTTTAGTTGCTGGTGATTCACACTCACAAGAAGAACGCATAGATTTCAGATCTTGCTGATCTGCACAAAAAATGTGCCAATCTGGATCAAGCAGTCACAGCCTTCTGCAGTGGCAACGGGGAGTCCTCAAGTGTTAAACACAAAGGAATTATTATACTGTATTCTTCTAAATTAAAAAAAAAAAAATACACAACAAAACAAGACAATTCTGTCATCTCTTTTTGAGTAAAAAGAATTAAAGCTTTCTGAAGGAAGGAAACAGTTATTTTTTTTTTTTTTAATTTAATTAAAAACCAAAAAACTGGGAAGCAGGAAAAAATCTGCCAAAGATGAGTAGGAAATACTATAATTTTTTAAAAAAAGCCTTGCTTTCATGTCATGTTCAATAGCTCAACATAAATCACATAGCCATGGGTTAGAAATAGATCAACAAAACACGCACAAAGTTGTGCTTCAGTAGATCTTCACTGGGGCTGTTTGGCTTGTATTCAGCTCATACTGATGCTGTATTCACCGTGCTTCTCAGTATATTGCTACATTTACTTTTTTAAAAGGCAACTTAGAGCTTCCCTTGCACACGCGCGCAGGCTTTGCTAACACAAACTTTCTCCCACAATAACAACTGCTAGATACAACAGGCAGCCTTCAACCTCACCAGCAAAGCCACATTTAAAAAAAAATGCAAATAATTTATAAAACACACACACACAAAAGTAAAAAACAAAACAAAAAGGGCTCTCCTCATCGTTCAATCATAACAGTCACTTCCCAGAAACAAGAAGCCCAAGGCCAGCACCGTGGCTGAGCACAGAGAGCTGCCCTCAGCTCTGCGCCTCCGGAGCTGGGAGGCACACAGCACTGCTGCCACCTGACAGATGCACAGCACTTCCAATTCCATTTTTAGGGCTCACTGCAAAGTCCAAAACCCACTACACCTGGAATGACCCTCCTTTGTGCCCAAATGCCCTTCTCAGCCCGTCTCAGCTAAAAACAGCCATTTTCTCAAAAAGATGAATGAGGTGCTCAGCTATAGGACAGGGCAACAATTCTGAAAGCAGGACCTCCACGTTTGGTTTTCATCTCTTGGGTTAAACCCCCAAATGATGAACCCGGTTTGTCAAACATCAAGCTGCATTCCATAAGAAGATGGGGAAAAAAAACACATTGAAACACCTCCATATTTGTTTTCTATGTTAAAAAAACAAGCAAACAAACAAACAAAAAAACCCCTAACAAATAAGACTTTCAGAATAGTATTTAAATATAGTCTGGACAGAAATATTGCTTGTCAGCTTTGTCAGAGAAAGCTCCACGGGCTGCTCACAGAAAGTGATGCACCAGGAAGCGCCGCTTGGGCAGATTGTACATATCTCTATCAGCACGGGACACGTACTGCAAAACACAGATACAAAACACAGATACGACATACAAACACATTTTCCACAAGCTTGGGATAAAAATTAAAGGTTACACATACCCTAGAAACCACAAAAAAGAAACTCGTTCAGTCATTTTTCACTCAAAAAATTTTCGCTTCATTTGCATTCGTGTTTCTTAATATCCACGAAGGGATTTAACACGATGCTTCCCCCAACAGCATCTTCTCCTTATCTTTAAATAAGCAAGCTTTACACACCTTCAGGCTTGCATATTCTTTTCCTGAGTTCGAGGCAACAGATTTTAGAACACAAAAGAAAAGTGCAAGTTCAACAGCACGGGCAGGGAGGAGTTTCTCGGTTTGAGAGATGTGGATCAGCACCAAAGAACAGAAAGTAAACTGTATTCTGATCTCTCTTTATTGCCTTAGTTCACTTCAGGAGCTGCACGCTTACAGAAGTTAGGCTCCTGTCTGCAGTCACGGCAAAGGACCGTGATCTGTAGGCTATGCTCTCTCGTATAGAGATTGTTCTGCTGCGTGGCCTACATGATTAACAAATAACATTAAAAAAATCACTCGGGATTGGAATTTCTACGTAAAAAAAATGCCCGACACCCAATGAAAACCTCCAAAACATATATAAGGCTTTAAAAAAATATTCATTAGGCACAATGAAGTGATTTGGGCTCTAGGGAAAAGCCAAAGAACACAGTGATGTGGTGCTTCCCAGATGCTCAGTGGAGATGCAGCTCTGTTCAAGAAACTTTCAGTGCTTCCTAACGCTGATGGCCCATCGCTGGGGGCACAGCCGGGCACAACGGGGCGATGCACGGCAGCAGGACGGCACTTGGGGGTGCCTGCAGTGCCCAGAGCCCAAAGCCTCACGTCCTATGGAGAGCTTTAACCCAGAGCCGTGCTCTCGTAGCATCTTGCCGGCACTGCACAAAGCAGGACTGGGATTTACGGCTGTAACTTCCTAAAAATAGGGGTCCAGAGACGGGGGAAAGGCAGGCCCAGCGCCGGGAAGCCCAAACAATGGGCAGGGAACAGGTAACCGCGATCGGCACGGAACGCGCCGAGGCGGGCAGGCTCCGCAGGCAGCAGGGCCGGGCTACGGGAAAGTTTGAGCGCTCTGACGGGGCAGAGGGGCGATCCGAGAATCGCTCCGCTCCGGGGGGCACAGCGGCCCGGCTTCGCTTCGGGCAGCGGCTCT
>NW_024885267.1:227-6179 GCF_019232065.1 Centrocercus urophasianus | reverse complement strand
GCTGGGGGCGGCGGGCTCCGCCCGAGGTCGGGGGGCTCGGCGGGCCAGGGGGTTCGGGGGAGGGGGTGGGGGCGATTCCCCCCTTTTTTCTCAGCGCATTTTGAGGGGAGCGCGGCCCGCGAACACGGGGGCGGGACGCGGGCCGGGCCGGGCGGAGCGAGCGGCCGCCGGCGGGTCGGGGGGAACCGAAGGGGGCAGCGCTCCGGGAATCGCCTCCCGAGGGGACTGAGCCGGGACCCCCGGGGGCGGGCGGGCGGCTGCGGCCCGGCGGCGGGGCGGGCGGTCGGGGCGGGCGACCAGGGCGGAGGAACGGGACCGAGGCGCCACGCGCGCCCCGGGGCGGGCGGCAAAAACGGCGGGTAGGGGCGAGGAGGCGCGGGGTGCTCGGTCGGCGCCCCAGTCAGTCAATCGGTCCCTCGGCCGGTCGGCAGTCACTCACCCGTGCGGCGGGTGGGGCGGCGGGGAGAGGAGCCGCTCGGGCACACCCCCACTCCCCGTCGCCGCCGGTCTCTCACGGCCGCTCGCTCGCCGGGACCGTCCCTTTCATTCGGGGCAGGGGACGCTACGCTGCGCCGCCGCCGCCGCCGAGCGCAAGCACGCACGCACGCACGCACGAGCGGACGCACGCACGCACGGCACGCACGGCGCGCTCGGGCTGCGACGCCGCGACGCCGCGACGCTGCGGGGCGGTGCCCGATTGGCGCGCGAGGAGGCGCGGCGGGAGCACGCTGGCTTTCTGCGCGTGCGCGCCGTCGCGCGCCTACCGCTCCCCCTCCCCGGCACCGCACCCCCACAGCCCGCTCCTCCGCGAGGCCCGGAGCCGAGGGAGCCTGGAAACGGAAGGGGGAGTGGCGGGCGCGCTCTGCGCGTGCGCAGCTCTCACCGGCGGCCGTTGGAAGCCGAGGTGGGGGGGAGAGCGGGCTGCCTGCGCCGCGCAGGCGCGGTGCTCGGTGGGCGCGCGGTTAAGCGGCGTGCGCGTGCGCGTGCGCAGAGACGAGGCGGGCGGGAGCTACGCTGCGGCAGCGCGCTGACTGTCGGCGCATGCGCACAGCGCGCTTTCCTTTCTCTTCAGTGTTTTTTGGTTTTGAGTGTTAATTGCAGTGGCCGAATGACAGCGTAAAGGGATTCTCGCCCTGTTAAAATATTTTGACCACGTTGGCAAGGAGCCCAGCAGGCATTAAGCACTACAGGAGCCACAGAACTTCTCAGTGCCTTGTGTTTGGCAGCCTCATTGCCCACAGACTGTGACTGACTTTCTTCTGGTCCAAGAGGACGAGAAATGTCATAATCGAGAACCTAAAAAGGCTGGAATTGCAAAACAGAGCTTGTCATTTGTTCACAGCACAGCATTAATCCCGTTGCTTTGTAGATCCACATCAAAGATGCGATCAATTCTTCTGATTTTCTATAGCCCAGCTGTAGTGGAGTTCATTTTACAGCGACTTCAGTGTGCTGCCTTTTGTTTCACTTTAAATGATGGGAAATAAAACCTCATTTATTTCCTACTGAGCAGTGCCTGATTGAAACAAACCCCAAACATTGCATGAGCTCTATAAGAATGTGTGGGAAGGAGTTATTTGAGAAAAGTCACTTCAAAAATGGGTTGAATCCTCTAAAAATAACCTCTGAGTAGCTTTATTTCTGCTGTGTGATTGAAGTGTGGTCCAGACAACTGTGGTAGGTCAGATCTTACCTCGTCCTGCAGTCTTGCTTTATGTGCAAGATGTAATTGAAATAGAACAAGGTGAGACATTCAGCATCTTCAGTGCTCACAGCTTCCAAAAGCTCTGCAAAGCCCTGGCTGCTTTCTCAACCAGTCCCCATGGTCTTTGTGTTTGGACAGTGCTTTACACCTTATTGCAAAGGCAATGTGCTTACAGGACAAGATTTCAATCCTGTCAGTGTTGCTTTGGCAGATCCAGAGAATACGATTGTGAGAGCTCAGGAGAGATAACAAAGCAAGGCAAGGAAAGTGGTGATGAATGGAAGGTAAAAGGGTCCTGCTAAAAGAGAGTGCTGAATTTCCTACCCATCCTGCAGATGCCATCATTTGTAGCTTGCTAGGAAAAAAAAAAATGTTCTTTTATTGAAGACATTAAAATGTAATTAAAAAGTGATGAGTAATATTGACCATACAGCCCAGCTGGTAGGCAAATATGACCTTCAAAGACCTGTGCATAGGGAACTGGGATCCAACAAACTTTGAGGTCTCCTGCCAAACGCCACAGGCACACAACAACTCTCTTCTGTGCTTTTACTATCAAACAGCAGCTCAGTTTTAAGCTCTCGAATAATTCTTAGCCCATGGGTACTCATACAGTGCATGTTGTGGTAGCATCCTGATATTTTGCTAAGTTACTTATTTAAGAGAAAAGTATTTTTCAGATGTATGCACAGAAACCTGCACTTTAATAACCAGATTCCCTACCCTCATTGTTGTGTCTTCTGGAGGCATGGATTGCACAAAGGACTGAGTTGGTTGTGCTGCCACAGAATTCACAAAGTGATTCTTAAAAGGAGATGAGCATTACAAACAAAACACATCTGAAGAGGATTAATGCAAATCAGACTTGATTTGATTTATGGGATAGTTAACTCAGACTACACTCTTGTTTTAAATACACAACAGATGTTTGTGCTTCCAGTCAGTAGTGGGGACAGACAAACTTGAGGCTAGCGATAAGATAAATTTAATGATCAGTGAAAGACATTCGAGCTAATTGTGTTCTAGTAGTAAAAAAAAAATCTGCAAAAGACACCTAACGTAGATGTAGCTGATAATACTGTAACTTGAATAACCATCCTTAAGTTTCTGAGTTGAACCACTGAGGTTCACTGGATGGATCTTGGAGCTGTTGACTGAGCTATTGTTTCAAGCCATCTGTGGCTTACAGAAAACATTCTGTATTCAATATATTGTTAAAGCCATCAGCACTTCCTTAAAAATAAATAAATCTTAACTTGTAGACTTCAGTTTTCCATCTAGAAAGCGATTTCACAGCTACAGATTTAATGCACTCTAATGATCTTTGAAATGCTGGAACTGTCCAGAATACGTTCTTTACAGCTGCAATATAAAGGTACCCATTCCTAAACTTTCCAAACAAATAGAGGTCACCTCACGATGTGTTAGTGTTGGAGATGTGGGCATGCAAGTATGTAGTAACAGACAGACAGAATCTTTAATTATCCCAGTGCCAGAATGCTCAGACAGCATCCCCTCCTCTGCAGTGCTGCTGCTGCAGGTGGTTGCAGATACACAACCTATATGTAGTTTCAGGAAAACCAAACCAAACCAAACCAAAATCCACCAGACAAGTATTTGAGAAAAAAACCCACAATTGTTTCAACTACTGCAGTTCCAAGAAGGCAAATAACGTGAAGAAATGGAGAGAGGGCTCTTGGTGGAGTCCACTGGGCGTGAGATGCTGTGTATTATCTTAGCTCAGAAGTGGGGAGTTGGGAACAGCTGCAGACTGTTAGCTTTCAGCTGAAAGGAATGTTCTTTTCACTAGGATAAACTTGTTATCCAGACCTCTCAAATGTTAAATGTTAATAATTTTACTACCACATTAGGAATCACTGTCTGACAGGCAGCTGCAAACACGGGCTGGTGGGTACAGCAGTGCCTTCAGGCCTGTGCTCTGGGAATAGCTGCACTGGAGAAGTGAATCTGGCAGATTGATGGAGAGTGTGTTGTTAGAACAGTCTGCAGTTTTGCTCAAACTCTCTCAAAAGAGGGGGAAACCCTGTGTGTGGGATGTGGGAGGTGACTCCTGCATCTGCATAGTTAATGTCCTTGGCCACAAAGAATTTATGTCCTTCTGACTCCCAGAGGAAGTGCAGTTGCACCATTGTCCAAATCTTTATTAACTGGAGGAGATGGGAGGGTAGTGCTTAGTTTTCAACCAAATCAGCATCCTGAGCTGGGAGAGGCTCCTAGCTGGGTGGGCAGGCATTTTATCAGGCTGGTTTTTAAAGCACGTCAGGACAAGTTTGCCTTACACATCTGGCCAGTGTCTCTTGGAAACCAATCTGGCCACAGCAGGTAGCATCCTGAGAGCCCCACGCTCTCCTCTAGAGAAAAGCAAGAAGCCTGATGATTTGGAAAGGATCTGTGATCACCACGCTGGGATCTGCTGCACGGCCATGGGATGTGCCTGACTTGTTGCCAGATCTTGTGACAGATGCTGCTGGCCTCGAGCTTAGCTGATATAATTCACCCTGCACAGCTCTCATTTACTTCACACTTCAGCAGCGTTGTCTGTCTGAACAATGTGTAACGGCGAGGCAGAAAAGCTGTAAACAAAACACAGGCAGTGCTGTCGTGTTTTAGGGCAGCACCTTTTTCTGAACTGAAACTATGGGCTTCCCAGTGAATTGTATCAGTGCTCCATAGGCTGCACGGGTTGCCATCAAACACATGGGCAACAGCATGGAAGCATCTGAGCATCGTTCAAAGCGATTTTCCATCTGCAGTTCTTAGGAAGAGCTGTCAAACAATGTTGTGTTGCCTCCAGATTCTTTTCCCATTCTAGGATAAAATTTAGCTGTCACAGCAACTGCTGCCCAGCAAGAACCAGTCTTGTGTTGGAGATACAGCAATGGACTGCAACAAGGGGTGTCTGTGTGCTGGGTGATCTTACAGGGTGTTACACTCAGCCCCCACATAAACCGGGGAGAAGATTTGTTCCCATTTGTTTTAGCTCCAAAACAAATGTGCTTCTAAATCACCAGCTCCCAGACTCGCCTGTGGGAGAGGGAGGAAAGGGAGAGGATTGGCAGCAAGGATGCTCACAGCCACAGCTTTTCTTTACAAACGAAGAGATGAACATTGAGCTGTGCAGAGCTCAGCTCTATGCAGAGCAGCGGAGAAGACAAACTTCAAACACGTGGCAGGACAAAGGCCAGAGAAAGCTGCTTCGGCATCTCAAGCAGCTGCTTTTGCTTGAAGCATCCCAAACCCCTTCTGCAGTCTCTCCTTCCTCAGCCACTCGCTCAGCTCTGAGTTTGGCTATCGTACAGCTGGAAATAAAATAAGATAAAACACAACAAAGCAAAACAAAACAAAACAAAACAAAACCTACCACATTTGGATCTATGCAGTTCATTTTCCTTTTTTTCCCCACTTGTTTCTATTTCTCTGCATCTAACTCTCCCCAGCTGCAAGTTTGAACATCACATTCACCTCTCCCTCTCCACTAAAGTATTGCCTCTACTTGTAAGGCAGTTGGGTTGTACAGCTTCTTATAACTTGATTACATTTTAAGCTAGCTATTGTTTAATTACTACTTTGAAGTCAATTTAGCAGAAAAAAATCCCTAGTTTAAGGTGGCTTTTTGCATCCCCACCAAGCTATTCAGCAGGGCATTCATCCAGGACACAAAACTGGGCTGCAGCATTAGGGGCTGAATGGATCACTCCAGTAGAGATTTAATTTCCATGAAATTCCTCCTTGAAAATCCACTCACTCCTCTCAGATCTGACAGACAGCCCAAGTCCAGCCAGTACCTTTGAACTGAGCCATTTCTAAATGCATCCCACTCCTCTTTGCCCCCCGTGTAAATAAGTGTTGCAGGGCTCACAGTGTAGACGTTAAAGCACAGCTCTGAGTGCAGCGGTGGGGGAAGCGAGGGCTGAATTTGGGTTGGTACAGCAGGGAGCCCCAGCAGCTGGAACCTGCTGCAGTGCTCAGGGGCACCTGTAGAAACCTGAGGAAGCCGGCTGCCTCCATCCAAGTCCCAGAGCCTCTGAGAACATCGTGTGTTCTCTTTATGATCACACTGGGGATGCACAGGCTTGTCACTTCCCTGGGAGCTCAGGAACTGAACTTTTACCCCATCATGGTTGAGGCCAGCACTAGAGTCCAGGATTCTGATGCTGGTTTCTTTTCCCTTTCTCTTTCTCTTTCTCTTTCTCTTTCTCTTTCTCTTTCTCTTTCTCTTTCTCTTT
>NW_024885267.1:0-217 GCF_019232065.1 Centrocercus urophasianus | reverse complement strand
TCTTTCTCTTTCTCTTTCTCTTTCTCTTTCTCTTTCTCTTTCTCTTTGTCTTTCTCTTTCTCTTTCTCTTCTCTTTCTCTTTCTCTTTTTCTCTTCTTCTCTTCTTCTTTCCTTTCTTTCTTTTTCTCTGTTCTCTTTTCCTTTTCTCTTTCTCTTCCTTTTCATTTTCTTTGTCTTGGTTTTTTTTTTCCCTTCCCTTCCCTTCCCTTCCCTTCCC
>NW_024885266.1:353667-369299 GCF_019232065.1 Centrocercus urophasianus | reverse complement strand
CCCCCTTTTCCCACTGAAACCCCCCCACGCTGCACCAAATCCAACCAACACCAAACCCAACCCACCAACACCCCCCTCATCAGCCTCCTTGGCCCTGGAGGAGGTTTTCCTTTCAGGCTGTGCTCCCCTCATTGCGCTTTAGGGCCCCCAGCTAGGAGCTGAGCATGCTGCATGCCCCGTGCTCTCATTACTATTCTCCAAAACAGCTGCTTATTGCTGCTTAATCCCTTTCCAAACAGCTACGCTTAAACCAGATTGGTTTTATGCCAGTCCGTGCAAGAAGCTGTCCTGAATCATACCTGCGGGCAGATGAACTCCTGTGGGGTTTGCAAATTGCTGAGCACCTTCCTGGCAGAGCCTCGATGAATCAAAGTGGAGAAAACACTGCTGCGTGTGTTTCCCACTGCCTTCTGCCTGCATGCATCGACGTCCCCTGGCTGCAGGACAGCCTGATTGCCCAGGGATCACAGGGGGAAGATAAGCACCTGTATGACCAATGCTGCGTGTGTGAGCGGAGCACTGCAGTGCTGGGATGCCAGGGTGGGCCCTCACCATAGAGCAGCACCATGAAGGGGTCACAGCTCCATGTGGGGACTCACCAGCACGGGGTTAAAGCTTCACTGCTGCCTCGGGGGGGTTTTATGGTGTAAAAACTCCCACTTGCAGATGTTCCCCGACCATCCGGCGCTGCAGGAGGGCTGCGTTTGCCTGGCAAATGTTTGACACCACGCAGAGGGGATGCTGGAGGGTCCAAGACGTTCCAGAACTCAGACCCAATGCAGACACCGAAAATAAGATAAGATCAAAATAATTTCAAATAAAGCTCGCCTCTTAAAAGCAATAAATAACGTTCAGCAGATGCTGGCTGGCTCTTAATCCAATTATCTATCGACAGGCCTACGCAGCACCGAGAGGAGAAACACACCAACTGCATCCTGGTGGGAAGTGGGGCTTCAGCTCCATCCAGCTTTCGGACTCCAGCTGTGCCCCAAACCCAGCAGAGCTCTCCAAAAACACGACGTCTGTGTGTATCAGCACTGCAGGTGAGCTCCCTGCACGAAGGCACCCTGCTTGCCTTGGTCAGAGCACTCAGGTGGTGACAGTTTGCTCTGAAATACAAGGTCTTGAAGCTCTCTGGCCCAAAGCAACCGCAGTGATGCCTTCGAGAGTTCTGCGGTGCAGGCATTGGGGAAAAGCCTTTGAGAACACAGCATGCTTGTTTTACGTCCACCTTCCCAGCCCAGATCATTGCAGGGCTGCGCATCCTGGTCAGGATGTGGCTCGTGGGATGCCCCAGCCTTTGGGCTATGCCAAGGAAGCAGAGCCAGCAGAGCTTCCACCCACCCCACTGTGCCTGGAGAGAAACCTCTCGGCAGGGTGGTTGAGCAGAGCAGGATTTGGTGTCCTTGCGGCACCTTGAGGTGATTTGGTCCCTTGGCCGAGAGCTGGGCTGCAGGGCAGCTCCCCCAGCAATCAGTGGCCAACGTTGGGTCTCAGCAGCCCTTCTGGGACCAGCAGTGAGAGCTGCTGGGAACCCAGTTCACCCACTGCGATGGCAGTTAAGGCATTTCTGGAAGACTGCCCGTGCCAGAGTAAATTGTTGGCAACCATGCGCTAATTCTATTTTATAAACAGAGCAAAGGAGATGAAAGCAGCAGCCTCAGCTGCCTCTGCTCTTCCCCTCCGGCTCGGTGCCTCGTGCCCCTGCACACCCAGTCCTGCATCTGGAGCTCATTGGGGGCAGCTGCGGGGAGGAGGCGGATGGGAAGCAGCTGAGCTGAGCTGAGCTGCACGCTGCCTTCAGGTCTGGGTACGGCCCTGGAGAGGGAAGGGGTGAGCAGGGCCCCATTTGGGCTGGGAGCCTCGGGTCGCATTGGTGGTGGCAGCTGAAATACTGGAGAACAGGGTGGATTGGTCGGCCTGTAAGCAAATGCACTGCCTGCAGACTGGTTGTAATGGCCAAATAGCCACAGGTTTGCTCTTGGGACATTCTTCCCTCTCCACCAGCAGTGGCCAAATGCTGGTGAAGCATCCTGCTTGGGAGATCTTCTTGCACAGGCCCTGCATTTTGTCCTATTCCAACACAAAGCTGAGGTGTGCAGTAGGAGCACGATGCTCCTCAGGCTCTGCAAAGATGTGCTCAGCTTGGGAGCGGGGACCTTAATTTTCAGCTTTGGGAATCTGCGATTAGAAACGTTGGTTTGAACCCTATTCTACAGCCAGGGATGGATTTCTCCACGCAGGAAGATTTCAGTGGGAAAGAAACCACTGTGTGACCACAACGGAAATGTTTGCGTTTTCCCTTTGCAAGAGGAACATTTTCCATTTGAGAACGGGAAGTAACTTCTGTTTAGAAACTCGAGGACAGTCAAGCAGGACGTGAAAATAAACAGCAGGGCAGCCCGGCTCACCGCAGCCCAAAAAGAGGCATCTTGAAAGAAACGATTCTCCCAACCGCTACAAAAATGAGCTCTTGGGGAGCGGGGCTCCACCAAAGCCTTCCCAGGGCATCTCCCTGCTGCTGGTTTGGGGCAGAATTTGGGAGTCCACAGCCTGTGGTGCTCACTTGAACTTGACCTGAACTTATCAACCCTGTAGGAAAAATGGTATTTTAACCAAATCTGGACGTAGCAGCTGGCCTGTCCTGGTGCAGGAGCGTGTCTGCCCGTCCCCAGTTCCCCCAATGGCTCCTGCCTCATCAGGGTCAGCTCAGTGCTTTGCTGCTAAGGTCAGGATGGGGTGATGGCTTTCATTAGCTGAGGAGGGTGGTTTGCTGCTTCATTACGTCCTCCAGGTCTGCAGGGCGAGCTCACGGTGATGAGCTGAGCACACTCTGAGTATTTATTCCTCTCTGCAGGAGTCGGAATATAGAGCTGTGTGTCCCGGATTACTTTGCAATCTGAGACTGCGGGACTTGAGCTGCACCTTCACTTGTTTATCAAGATTTCCTCTGAAACCAGAGACGTGCTGCCAGCATGGTCTCCAATATAATTTGATTAGTTACGTTTCCAGTCACTTGCCTCTTTCATTTTCTCCTTCCATCTCCTCTCTTAGGCTTTTGCGACCTGCTGTAGGGAACCTGCTTTGGCAGGGGGGGGTTGGTCTCGATGATCTCTAGAGGTCCCTGCCAACCCCTACAGTTCTGTGATTCTGTGATGTTCTTGGAAAAAAAACACTGATGGGGGTCATCGCCCAACTCTGCTTTCTTCTGGTAAGGAAAGTGTGCAGCTGCCGAGCCGGGCTCCGTCACCAGTGTGCTGACATGGGAGTGCAGTTTGGCCTTTCCAAAGGATGCTTTGCAGGGGTCCAGTGCCTGCTGAGACCCAATCCTCCTCTTCTTCATTCTGGGAAGCTGTCAGACACGTGGGGCATCGGGACTTGTTGTGGCAGCCCCTCAGGTCCTAATGCTGAGCCACGGGGTGAAGCAGCCTGGGAGCCAACAGGATCTGCACAGGCTGCAGTGGAAGAGATGATGAGTTCTGGTGGCGAGTTCTCTTGGCACCACTCCGAACTTCACACAATCACAGACCAACCATGCATCCACCCATCAGCCCCATGCCAGGAACCTGGACCCACATCCACACCTCCACTACATCAAAACTGAAGGGAACACCCTGGTTTTTGTCTCCTCCTTGCATGCTAAATGATTTTCAGCTCTTTCTTTTCCCCTTTTCCCCTGGAGAATCACAGCAGACAAATGACAAATCACCCCTCATCCACCTGAACTGCTAAATCTCTCAGTAATCCCTCCTCAGCACAGCTCTGGTGCTGCAACAGCCTTCCTTGGTACCATTAATCAGCGAGTTTGGCTCCCGGGTGCCTCTTGGTACGTGCCTCCAAGAGGAGATCCTCTCATTTATAAAACTTGGGGACCTCCCACAGCTCCCCATTCCCCACGACCTCGTCCAGAGGGTCAGCGCACAGAGTAAACCGGGTTGAGAGGGAAGGTCCTAATATTTATATGGGAAGCCATTAGCAGGCAATCTCTTATCTGCCTCCTGTTTTGAAGCTGGGGCTGAGGGTGATGGCAGGGCTATGGGCGGTGCTGGAGCTGCCTCAGAAATGCCCTGACGTGCTGCCATCCACCCCTGGGGATGGGTTACAGCAGAGGGGAGAGAATGTTGTGTGCAGAAAAAATGAGAGAAGCACAGAACGGCCTGGGTTGCAAAGGAGCACAACGCTCATCAGTTCCAACCCCTGCTGTGTGCAGGTCGCCAACCAGCAGCCCAGGCTGCCCAGAGAACCCATGGGGTGCCATAGGGTGCCATAGGGATCTGTAGGGACCCGTAATCTTAGAATCATCATAGAATCCTAGAACGGCCTGGGTTGCAAAGCAGCACAGTGCCCATCAGTTCCAACCCCCTGCTGCGTGCAGGTCACCAACCAGCAGCCCAGGCTGCCCAGAGCCACATCCAGCCTGGCCTCGAATGCCTGCAGGAATGGGGCATCCACAGCCTCCTGTTCCAGCGCCTCACCACCCTCTGAGTGAAAAATTCCCTCTTAAAATGCAGAGAGGGAATAAATAAAGAGCTCAGTTCCCCGCCTGCCGGGTTTGAAAGCCACACAGAAAATCCCAAATTTACCCTGACACCTCCTCACACAGTGCACTGTGTGTGACGTTGTACAACAGCACCCAGCAGGAGGATGGAGTGGTCCTCTGGGGTCTTAAAACACCTCGACCTACAGAATAATCATCGTCCTGTGGGTTCCCCTGAGCCTGCCCCACACACTGAGTGTAGCTTTGAGCACAGAGGTGGGCAAATCTTCTCTCCAATGGGAAAGATCCTGGTAGGTCTTTGCATTGGGTATATGGAAAGGTCGCAAAGAGGAAAATGAAGACGGAGTGGGGATGCAGCAGTGGTGAGGTTCCTGCAGGACCTTCCATGTGAGAAGAGGTGGCGGCTTGCTGGGGACTGGGAGGCAGGCAGGTGCTGGGCAGGCAGGATGTCTACAGCACAGCTCTATCACACACTCATTTCCTTAGGAAAAGTGGCAAAAAGGCAAACCAGAACCAAAAGCAGAGAATGAGGCAACGGGGTTTCAATTTCCCTGATACTGCACTCATTAAACACTCATCGAAAAGAACCCTCTGCTCCTGGGCTGCAGTGCAGCTGTGGATGTAACTTCATAATGTCCTTTTTTCATGTCTGTGTCCCTCATACGGTGCTGGGAATCCAGGTGGGGCTGGGAACGGGAACAGAAGCTCAGACACAATGAAACTCATTGGGAGCAGCAGTTGGTTGGCACTGCGTTACCTGCAGCATCCAGCAGTTCTGGGTGTTCTGTAGTTGTTGGGTATGGACTGAAGTGGGGGCAGAGGAAGCTGCTGCACCTCCCTAAGCCCTAACAAAGCTCACTGTCATCGTCCTTAAGGTCAAAAGGCGACATCCAGGCATAGGCTGGAAAAGTCTGAGAGAGGGGAAAAAACTGAGCTCCCCATCCAGGTCACCACCCTGAGCCAAGAGAATTCCCAGAGCCAGGAGCGTGGCTGCTCCCAGTCCTCTCTCCAAGCCCAGCATAGGATGGTTCCATATGGAACAGAAGAAACACGTTTTCTAAACCAGAAAGCTGCCCCTTAGCAGCATTCACGTGTGTGTACACATAAGGCTGGTCCTCTTGCACCCGTGAGAGATGTTCCTGTCATCCAGCTTCCTTTTCTGCTTAAGCATTCAGGTCTGTCTGCTTGGATTGCTTGCACCAAAACGGATTTCTGAGGTGTCACCGCTTGCAGTCGCTGAAATTCTACACTGACACCATCACGTGCTGATTACTAAATGCTGAGAAATGTAGGATCTTGGCTCTTGACCTGGGAAAGACACTCGATGATTGCAAGGAACTGCCTGGCTGGGGACAGTTGTGGGGGCAGCTCGCCACATGTTTGGCTGCTACTGGACCAGGGGAGGTGGTGTGAAGTGTCAGAGGGAAGGCAGCTTTTTGCCTCATATACAGATTCCCATTTGCTGGGTGAGCCAAGTTGAATGCCAGCTCACGGCTGCGAATAAGCAGGGCTCCCTGCTGCTTTCTGTGGGGCTGGAGTGGGGCTGCATGTTCCAAGCACTCAGCCCCACGCCAGAGGTGTTGCTCTCTAGGAGGAGTTGTGGTGCCAGGGAGTGCACAGAACTGGTGATCTAATAAAGACTGAGGGAAACCATGGGCAGACTGAGGGGAGACAGTGGTGGCGTGGTTTGGTCAGGGAGGGAGGATGCTAATGGGTGAAGGATTGGGTGCTGCCAACCTCATCGGACTCTGCCATGAAAGTGCTCAGGATCAGGCATAGCTAAATCCATTCCCAGTGCCACGTCTTTCCAATCTGTTGTTACCAGGCTGTGCCATGAGCTTGGTTTAACCTAGAGGATCAGAAACCCTTAGCTGGATGCCAACCAGAGTGTGGGATTATGTGGTGAGGCACAAACAACCCGACCGGCGTCACGGGCCCTATTTTACCTTTGGGGTGAAGTCCCTCCCTGATTCTCCTCCCTTACATTGGAAACTCACATGAGAAATGAGAATTGCTTCTTTAGGTGATGCTTCTTTAGGTCTGCTCAGGTAAAAAAGCTGAGGGTGTTGGAGGACAGCACCAAGCCATCGTGTTTGAGCAGGAGCAATCCATGCTACCTGCTGAGGCTCAGCCGCGTGTTTGGGACTACCAAGCTGGTATTTGCCTCTCTCACATCCTGTAACATCTTTGTTCCTGGAAAACCTTGATCATCTCTCTGCAGATGATCCGGGAGTGGCCAGGAACAGCAGCTGTGAGAGCCCCAGGCTGAGCTTCCCGGTGAGATTTCGTGACAGAGCTCAGCATTCCTCCAGCTGCTTTGCTCTGCTCTTACAATTCACAGTTGTCCCAAGCAGAATGCAGCAAGGAAACGCAGCGTTGTTCCCTGCTAGATTCCGCAGAAGCTTTCCGACGGAGTTGGAAATGCACAGAGACCTTTCCACAGTTACTTTTAATGCGGACATCAAACGACTCAATGTGCCTCGGTTCCAGGAGACGCACATTGCCAGCAGGGCTGTGGGACACAGCGCTGTTCTCCTGGAGTCTCCGTCTTGGGACAAGGCGTCTGGTTAGAGGAACACCTCCAGGAGCTCACGTCTCTGCTATAGCCCTGGGCTCAGGGCTTGCCCTCGCATGCTACGTTGTGCAATAAGGATATTGCTGTGCTGGCACTGAGGGTTCAGCCCTCTCATCTTCCTCTGATCACCAAGGTGAATGAACACTCAGCCCTTGAAGCCCTGCAATCACTTTGTCAGCAAACGCAGCGAGCAGTAAGCTTCTCCTAAGAGCTCAGCCTTAATTTTTGTCTTAAGATTCTGGGGATTCCAAACCTATTCATCACACAGCAATAAATCCTCGTGTTCGGTCCTGCCAAGTCTGTTACCTGAACGGCTTCTTTGTCCAAGCCGTGTCACCACTCACATCACTTTCTGAGTGATCTGTCACCTCATGTCACCTGTGCCACTCAGAACAATTCTCAATTCACAGCTTTATGATTTGTTTTCTGTGCCTTCCCTGCATGTGCTCATTTGTTTAATTTACATCAGTCACCCCTCCCAGCTGACGTTCCTTGTGGTCCTGCTTTTCAGGAGTACAGAAGTGTTGAATTTTCTACCTGCCTGAAGCCTCTCATCTGGTGCTCCGGGATCCTTCGACTCAGAGCTTTCTGCAGTGCTTGGAAACTCAATTCTTTCTTCTCCACAGCCTTGAAGAAAATAACATCTGGGGACATCATGCAGGAGTTTCATTTGTGCTTTTGGCCGCAGTGCTCAGATACCCTCAGCAAGAAACGATAGTTAATCCCTATAATAACACATAATGGCTGTGGGTTTTTTCGTCCCAGCCAAGTGCAGCCAAGCTCAATGCGAGATCAATTCACTCTGGCCGTGGCAAACAAACAGCCTCCGTGTGTCCACAGATCATGTTGTACAATGCCTATTCACTGGGGCTGGAGACACTCCAAAGCCAGGTATGCGGTGCTGGGTACAGGAAGGATCCCCTGAACGGTCCTGATCCAAGTGTTCCTCTACTCTGAAGCTCCAGGTGATCCCTGATGGCACAGTCCCATGAGGACGGAGATCCTGGAAAGGTGATTAGAAGAGGAATCCTGGCATGGGGATGGAGGCAGCTGTGGCACGAACCCTGCTGTGTGCAGGGGGCTTGTAGACCTGGGGCCTCAACCTCCACTCCCTGCTAACTCGCCCCACCTTTCTCAAACAGAAATGTCCTGTGTGACAAAAGGTGGAGAAGAAAGCACATCACATGCAAATCCTGTGGCCAAGAATGGTAAAGGAAGTAAGCTATTGCATGTATAGAGGTGTTCTCAAAAATGAGGTGTGCTTTATCGCAGTCAATAAAAGAGTTGCTTTGTCTAACCTTTGTTCACAAATTTGTCAGAGGAATCTGTCCTTGTTTCCTTATGGCCTTCGTTACTGGGTGAGGGTTCTGCTGGCTGACATTTGGCACACGCCATTCAAGATGCCTGGAACACATCACTGATCCCACCCCACGTCTGTGCTTTCCTTTGTTCTCCTCTGTTCCTGGTTGTGCCCTTCACTTCAGCTTCTCCCCTGCACTGTGCAGTTTCACACCAGGACCATGCCTACAGGTGAGCTGCCACGGTTCTTTCTTTTCCTTAGGGGCACCGGGGTGCATCAGGGAGGAGATCTGTGGAGATCTGTTTTCGCCTCTGTTTGCAGGGAGGTATTTTTTCCCTCTGTGCTCTCACATCATGCCTGTCAGTAGTGTCAGCATAACTGATAGACATGAAGTGACTGGTGCCAGTCCCACCAGCTTCTGCCAGAAATCCTGGTGCTGCAAATCTTACCTGTAAGACACTGGGGTGTGGGTTGGTGCTGTATGTGCTCCCTTGTCCTGCAAATAAGAGGTAGAAAGCTAAGCATGCAATGAAGACCGTCCTGTTAGACTGTCCCAAGAGCTGCAAAAGAGGCAGAACCCAGGTTTTGGGGCACAGGCTGCAGCCCTATGATCTCAGAGACCACAGCAACTGCAGAAAAGAGCATGGGGATCAATGAGAGCAATGGGGCTGCTGCAGAGCTGGAAGACCGTGTCTCTGGTACAGAAGGGTGCACACAGCAGGATGCTGCTGCTTAAAGGGTGGAAGATGGTGTTCTGACAGAGGCTGCTGATAGTCTGGAGATTTTGACCTCCAGACTAGCCAAACAGAAAAAATATACATATATTAAAGACTGCTAATTGGGAATGCTAAATGCAGGTTGCATCTCAGCAACAAGAATCTTATTGGCATGGCGTTACGGAGGCCACAAGGACCCTGAACGGCAGGTTGCTTTAAGGTCTTAACTTGCAGTTCTGGCTGTTGATGGCCAGAATGGGGATGTGCATGCGTAGATAGATGAATATTTATGTGTATTTATAGTAAATAAAACAGAAGTTTGCACACTCCTCTTTGCGCTCCCACACCCTGTATGCATTTAATATATTTTTCCTGCTGTGACATCCAGCTAAATGGCAGCCACCAAACAGCAGCACCTGGTTCTGAGACGGCGTCAAAATCAAGATGGCTGCCACCATGTGTGTGTGTGGGGAAACGCCTTCCCGCTCAGAGGGAAAGGAGGCGTGGCTTGTCCCACCAGCCAATCACAACGTGTTGTGACCAGAAGGGGGCGGGGCTTATGAAGGAAACGTGCCCGGTGGGCGGGGCAGCGCCTCAGGGCTGCGTCCCTCAGCGCTGGGCGGTGTTATGGCGTGGGGCTGAGCGGCCGGGCGCCCCCTGCTGGTGGCGCTCCTCTGTGAAAGGAGGGGCGGCTGATGAGAAGCGGCTGTGGGTGCGGATGGAGGAAAGGCCGGGCGCCGTGGAGGGGCGGCTGTGCCCCGTGGGTGCGTGTGGGTGTGAGCACTCTGTGCGTCGTGCTGCCACAGCAGCCGTTCTGTCTGACAGGAGGAAGCTGGAGGTGAATGCGCCTCAATGCTGCGCCCGGCCCCCCTGCCCCCCCGCCGTGCTGTGCACACAGAGCCGCAGCCCTGCTGGCATCGGCATGCAGCCTCCGCTCAGCGCTCTGTCTGTGGTGTTTGCAGATCCATTCACGGAGCTCTTGGAAGGGAGGAAGATCTCTTGGAAGAAACTCCTCACCTTCCTCCTCTTCAGCTTCATCTTCAGCTTCTGCCTCTTCGCTTCTCTTCGCCAGTTCAGGACTCCCGAGCCAGAGGATTACAATTCCTATCTTTCCACAGAAAGATTCCAAACTGGAAATACCAGCACGCTGCCGAAGGGTGAGCGCAGGCTGACCATCCTGCTGTGGACGTGGCCCTTCGGACATCGCTTTACTTTTAGCAACTGCTCGGAGCTCTTTGACACCCCGAACTGCCACTTCACCACCGACCGCAGCTGGTCCCAAAAGGCAGATGCTGTGATTATGCATCACAGGGATGTGTATAGGGATGGGGAGAGGCTGGCCCAGCTCCCCAGGCTCCCATCCCAGCGCTGGATCTGGTTCAACATGGAGTCCCCAAGTCACTCTCCAAACTTAGGTGCCATGAACCACCTCTTCAACCTGACTATGTCGTACCGGAGAGACTCGGACATCTTCACCCCCTATGGGGAGCTGCAGCTGCTCAGCCAGCCCCAGCCCTTCAGCATCCCACCCAAGACCAAGATGGTGGCCTGGGTGGTCAGCAACTGGAGACCAAGCTCCCACCGGGTGAAGTACTACAAGGAGCTGAAGAAACACATCCCCGTGGATGTGTACGGACGGCATCACTTGCCCCTGCCCATGGACTTGCTCCTGCAAACTCTGTCCCAGTACAACTTCTACTTGGCCTTTGAGAATTCACAGCATGAGGACTACATCACTGAGAAGCTCTGGAAGAACGCCCTGTCCTCTGGCACCATCCCTGTTGTTCTGGGGCCGCCTCGAGAAAACTACGAGCGCTTCTTGCCCCCTGACTCCTTCATCCACATCGATGACTTTGCCAGCGCCGGTGAACTGGCTCAGTACCTGCGGGAGCTGAGCAACGACACCGAGAGGTACCAGCGCTACTTCCAGTGGCGCAAGTGGCTGAAACCTGTGCTGAGCATCAGCTGGACCATGCAAGTCTGCAGAGCCTGTCACTTCCTGCAGAGGACAGAGGCCAGCTACCACGCTGTGCCCAACCTGTCCAAGTGGTTTGTATAAAGCCTGTTTGCTCAGCTCTCTGCTGCGTTGTGATCTTTTTGTCCTCGCTGGCTGGTTGCAGGTTTGAAGGCTGATTGAATGTGATAGAGCCAGAAGGACGAGAGGAGCTTTGAAACAAGCAGTAATGAAGAAGCGCTTTGGTGTTGGGTGTGCCTTTGTCTTACTAGAGAATAGACTGCCAGGTAGAGTAGGACATTGTATTCTGCAGTGCATTAGGTACCGACCACGTTACGCTGGCTGCAGCTCAGTCTTTGGAGAAACTCAGAACAAAATGCTCTTTTTTTTTTTTTTTTTTTTTTTTTAAAACCGAAAACAGTTCTGGATGGACTCCACTGACTGAAAGGCAGAAAGAAGGAGCAGAGTGGGGAAGGTGGAGAAGCAATTTATACAGTCGTAAATCTGTTTCAAGGTTTCTGTACTGTGCAAAGCTGCAGCTGAAGGAGCGGCCATGCTGTGCAGCTGCTGCTGCTGCAGGAGGAGTGGCGGCGCTCCTCCCTGCTGACCTCTCTTTGCCTCAGGCTCTGCCTTTGGGGTCCTGCATCAGGATGCTAAGCAGGCAGGAGGCTGCTGTCTGTATTTTACAAGTCTGTTTTTTGGACAGCTTCGTGAGACAGCGTGAGTCTGGGGAAGGATCTGACAGGAGCACACTGCTGTGGGTAAGGAGTGGGGTGACACGGATGGGCCCCGAAAGGGCTGTGAAGTTTTCACAGGAGCAGCACCCTATGGCAAGGGAATGCTGAGCACAGCCGTGTGAGGGGCTGCCTCCTCCTGTGTGCCAGAGCATCCCACCTTTTGCCATCAGCTGATGGCCGTGCTCCTGGCCGTGCATTACAAGCACCTTGTTGTGTTTGACCTTTATTGAACTTCCTGCTGTCCAGGTCACGCTGCTGGAAGGTTTACTTTCCAACCGGGGAGCCCCATTGCATGGAGATAAGGGACACAGCCCAGGCTCCCTGCTGCCACCTCCGGACATCCAGCTTGTCTTCCTGACTGCTGCTGAGCCCCGAGCGGAGGTTTCCAAAGGTCTGTTGTAGCCCCAGGATGTTTCCACGAGGAAAGTCAGCTCCAAGCCCAGCGATGCATACAGAGACACAATTGTTTTCTCCATCAGCACCGTTTAGTAAAGATTTCCAAAGAATTCCCTCTTCATTTCCTTGCGCAGTCATTCTGTGGCTGATGACCCACCAGCAAGACCTTGTCTTTAGTATTCTCAGTCTTTTCTTTCACAACCTTTGTCGCCTGTTTTTTTTTCTCTCTGCTTTGCAGGTTGGTTGAACATATCGACCATCACAAGCCTAAGAACAAATCCTTCGCTCTGAAATCTGAACTTTTATCCCTCCTCTATTTCCCATCCTTCTGATGGTACCCATCTAGACGGGGCCTCACCAACGCTGCTTCATTTCTTGAAGGGCCTTTGCTGGATCTTAGCAAAGAAATTCACACAGAGAAACATGCCACATCTTCCTTGGCCGTGTGCTTGCTGACTGCTTCAAAGAGCAAAATATTTGTGAAGCAACCGTCTTTATTGCCAAATATTTGCCCATGCTTCTGCTCTTGCCTTGCCTGCCTACAGACACACTTTTCCTTTAGCTCCTGGATGCACGCCGGTGTTCTTCCCATCTCTAAGCCCTTCAGGTCCTGAGCAGCTGGAGAAATGGAAGATGTTAATGCTGTTGACTGAGCCGGGATAGATGGGATTAGAGAGAAGGAATATTCCGCAGGTGAGCAGTCTCTTTCTGCCAAGGAAGGGCATGGACATGGCAATGCCAGGACAAAATCCAGCACGAAACTTCCCCTTCTCAGTGACACGGAGGCGCACACAGGCTGAATTCCTTGTGGGATGAGAAAGCTGACACCGCAGTTGGGAAACTCTGGAAGGGGCGACTTCATCGAAGGAAACATCTGGACGGCTGCGGGGCCTGGCGCTGGCTTTTCCCATCTGCACCCACTTGGGAAAATGCCATACGTCAGTGTGAGGGGCTCCTTCAGTCTCTCACAGAGGTGATGTGAAAACACCCTGCTCCCCCCAGACCTCCCCTGCTTTCACCCAAAGGTGATAGGAGCCAGGCTGAAATGTTCTCAGCTGATGCTTTGGGGCAGAGATGGTCTGAAAAGCAAAGGGGAGAGGTTTGCTTCTCCAAAAGGAGAGCGAGAGGTTGATCCTGATGGGAAACCGGGGAAAGAATAATTTAAAAAGGTCGAGTTTTTGGAGCAGGATCTGAGCAGACAGCTGCCATCTAAGGCAGGAGGTGGTCAGCCCTCCTTGGTGCCAGCTGGCGTGGCGCGGGGTTCTGTCCCTCCACTGGGACATCCCTGTCCCTTCATGGCCTGGAAAAGTGCAGTGTCCCCTCACTCCAAGTACTTCCAGTATCCTAGAAAATATCCCCATGGCCCTGCTGAGCTTCCTACCCATGGAACCTCTGTTCTGTAGGGCTGCCAGGAGTGGGGAGGAAAGGCAGAGCGTGAGAGAAACACAAATCCCCATGTAGTGCAGCACTGCAGTTGGGGATGGGAAGAGAAATGGCTGAGACAAACCAAAACCCTGAAAACACAGGAGAAGGAGCCTGACAGCCCCTGCCAGGTTTGTCCTGAGTGCGTGAAGGAACCCAAACCAACCCCAAACTCTGCTTTCCAGCTTTCCTGAGCCTATGGGCAGACACACATCCCATTTCTCAGCCGTTTCCTTTTCTACTTAAAAACATGAATACCAAACGTTGGGGCTTTACAGCTGGCACCAGCCACTGAAAATCCCCCACATCCAAGCAAGCAACACACACCTCAACCCCAAGAACTGGCACTCAAAATCCCTTCAGCCCAGCGCAGGAGCATGACCTGTCTGTACGCTGTCGCCTGCAAACATTATTTTCTTTCTGGACGAGTCAGTTTCCAAGCAGCCCTCTCCAATTTGATCATTAAAACTTTGTCTTTTTTCCTTTTTTTTCCTTTTGCTTTTCTCTTCTATTTTTCACGGGCCGGCCGGCAGCGAGATGGCAGCTTTTGGAGCACTCACACCCCCACGGCCCGGCGCACACGCGGGCGCAGACGGAGATTTATGAGCCTCAAAAGATGCTTCGTAAAATATTTACAGAGCAGAGCTTCGGGGGCGAGTGGTTGAGTCGGCCACGAGATGTCAGATCTCTGGGTGGCACGACGGGGGGAAGATAAACAGACCTTTTTTTCCATTCTTGAAAAACCACTGTGAATCTTTTTGGGTTCGGCGGCGTTTTCCCTTCTGCCCACAGAACGAGGCAGACACCTGGGGCCGATGGGTGGTAAAGATGGAACGAACAAGTGCTGCTTGGATGAGTGGTTGAGGGCTGAACTTGGCTGGGATTCCAAATTGCAACATTTCCCCCAAAGCAAAATATCAACCACCATCATCATCGTCTTCATACCATGGAGCAACAGAAGCGCAGCCAACGCTGCTGCTGACTGCGAGTTGTTTTCCCTGTAAAACTTCTCTAACCTCAGCGCTGCTTCCGGATGAGCAAATGAAACACGTTTCTGGCTGACCTTATCAAAACCTCGCGTTCTCTTTCTCCCCTTCTTTCCTTTAAAAACATTTTTTTTTTTTTTTTTGGACGTGATTTTGCCAGAATTGGTTCATCCCTACAGGATGCTTCAGCTTTGAGCCAACCCAAGTGGAAGAGCCTTCACACAGAGGGGATGAGGACAATTATTTCTGTGGCCAAACCAGTACAGACTCATACGGGCAACAACCCAGCCCTGGTAATGTTTTAAATCAGTGATTTTGCATCAATATATGTTTGTGATGATGGAATGACACAAACAGGGGCTGCTGGCGGACGTGCATGGAGGTTTCTGCAGGAAATGGGAAAACAAAGTCAAGCTCCATCCGCTCTTAGCCTGCAGAGCGCCGCGTGGACCCTCTCTGCTCTTCCAAGAGAAAACCCACATTTCCCATGCTCATCCCCACTCTGGGGACGTAATGCCACCCCGCAGTGACTCGCTCAGAGGCAGCACTAAGATGAAAACCACAGGGAAATCGACACAACCACAGAGAAATCAATAGAGTTCTCCTTTTATTTTCACTTTATCGTGAGTATGTAACAGCATCACACCCGAGTTTACGTTTGTTTAAAAAAAATAATATCATACTGCTTTCCCCTCCCCCCCCCCCAACGTTTAGAATAAATGGTAAAAATGTAATAAATGTAAACTGCACTTGGCACCATTTGGATCAATAAATAAAATCTTAAAAAAAAAGAGAGAGAGAGAGAGAGAAAGAACGCGTTACACAGATGGCACACTATGGTATCTAAATAAATAACATAAGTTACTTCGAATAAATAGGGAGTATCTAAAATATAGATGCATTGCATCAACTTCTGCAGATGGTCGGACAGAGCCGACAATATCAGAAGGGAAATGGGGTTGCACCAAAGGTGTTGAGTAAAGACATGGGGACGTGGGGACGTGGGGATGTTGGGGACATGGGGATGTGGGGATGTTGGGGACATGGG
>NW_024885266.1:300126-353657 GCF_019232065.1 Centrocercus urophasianus | reverse complement strand
CCGTAAAACCATTTGTCTCGATAAACTGGGAGAAATGATTTCTTCCCAGCACATTTCTGGACCTGTTTAAATAAAGGACGCAACGTTTGCCAGTGCTTTCACCGAGTGGAAACAATGATGTTAGGCCCGTTCCCCCTCACCGATACCAAATCGGGAGTGCACCCATGTTGGCGAATGGGATCCCGACTGATGCAAGTGACAGGCGGAGCCGAACCAGAGCCAGAGCCGGAGTTACCCAAACACTGCAGGGCCATATGGGGATGTGTATAGTAAAACACAATGAAACGTCCCATAACTCATTATCAGAGAGTCGGGATAACATAACACTCATATTTTGCGCTGTCACAACCACTGGAATCGTTCTAAACATCTCGCCGTCGTTCCCAGCCCTCGTCTCCTGCCTTGGGTGATGGGCAAGCTGCAGGGTGGAAGATGCCCCCCAAAATCCCCCAAAACACCACCCGGCAGATGTTGCACACCGTTATTAGCAATCAGTAACGCATGGGGTGATGAGGAAGAGAGCCAGATGAGATTGCGCCGTGGCTTTGAGCGGGGAATTTTCCATCCTTTTGCCTTTTCTGCATTGTAGACATTCTTCCAGACAGCTCCAGCTCCTATTACAGCGGAGAGGGCTGTAGAAATGGAAAGCATTAAGGGAAAGAGCGGCGATTCTATTGGAACCACATTTCCTTGTGCAGACGGTGCGGGACAGGGCGATGCTCCCGGAACACGAGGACGCACGTGTCCCCAAGAGGACAACCCTGAGTGACACGCACGGAAGCGACACGCAAGCAAAAGCCACGGTTGGGTGATGGCCGCGTCGGCCCTGCTCGTCCCCCGGGTGTTGTGTGGCTGCACAGTGCAGCTGCAGCCCAGATGCACTCCCCGAACCATCACACGCCGCCAACGTCAGCCACTTCCCCCGCACCTCTGCGTGGGGTGAAAAAGGAAAAGGGGGGGAAAAAAAGGAAGAGGCGTTGCAGCTATCTGCGTTGCTTTGCAACACGCCTCGCGTTGGGGGTTTCCCAGTGCTTTGGGGTGCTTTTGGGGTTGCAAAGTGCAGCAGGGTGGGTTCAGCAGCACGAGGGTGCAAAGCTGCTGCTGACCTCAGCCCTGCAAGCCCCGAAACCAATGGGTATCTCCAACACGTCTCCAAAACCCGGCACCAGGAGCAACACAACAGCTGCAAAACCTCAGCATCACCTCCGTGCTCCCGGTGACACAGGGAGCTCGGTGCTAACCCTGCTGCACTGCTCTGAGCACCTTCCTGTGCTTGGGTTTTGGTTGCTTGTTGTTTTTGTTGTTGTTTTTCGCTTGTTTAACTGGAGGCTTCTGCAACACAACTAATTTTAGTTTTATAGTAGTGAGAACTGGAACGCGCCCAAGCCCTTCAGAGCGCAGTTATTATTATTAGATTTGGGTGCGTTGTGTTGCTTTATTTGAGGGTGGAAGCAAGCTGTGGGCACAGCGTGGGTCACAAGCACAGATCGTCCTGCAGCTGCTTCTGCTTCTTTTGGGGATCACCTTTGTCACCACCACCCCAAAATCCTGCCCATGTCCCCAGTGGCCATGGTCCCAATATGGCACAGAGGTCCCCCAGCGGAGCGCTGCCATCAGAGCGTTCTCCCTCCATGCCCAGGACACGACACCAATATTCTCCTTCTGTTTATGATTTGCTTTTTCTGGGAAGAGGGCCAAGGGGAGAAAACCCATCAATCCCAGGCAACAAATTTAGCCTGCCCGGAGAATGCAAAAGTCTGCGGTCTCATTTATTTCTCCGCAGAGTAAACAAGAGTGACACTGCTGTAAATGCGAAGTGGAGCCAAAGCCCAGGCCTGAGCCCTGTCCTGCATGCGCTCCGAGCTGTGCTGCCCCATTGGGAATCCCACACACCCTTAGGACAAAGCTGGGCCGGCTATGGGGGATCCTCACCTGCTGCAGCCCAGCCGTGCTGGTGGCCGCGTGGCTCTGTGTCACCTCCATGGCAGTGGCACGTCTCCAGCCCGGCTGCAGGCGGAGGGGCCATGGGCTTAATCCAGTTACTGCAGATTATCCTACAAAGCAGCAGCTGCAGGGAGCAAGGGGATGGGGTGTGGGGAACGGAGATGGAGCTTTTCCACGGTGTGCATGCAGCTCTGCACCCAACGTGGGGCTTTGGGGCACAGCACGGGGACCCCAGCACGGACACAGTGAAAACAGGGGATGTCAGCCCCACCTGGGGCACCCATAGCCATCCAACACCCCTATGCCCACAACACCAGGCACCCTACGGACACACTGCACACATTAGACCCTGCACACACATCCCTGTCACCTCTACGTGCAGCTCACAACCCCTCATCAGGTGACACATCCGTGTGACAACACCCGGTGCTCAGCCCAGTGCACAACGACACGGACAACATCTGTGCACAACACTCCACGTGCAGCACACCCTGAGTGTGTGTGTCACACCCTGAGCCCAGCGCCTGTGTCGCACAGCCAACTGGAGGATCAGCTGATGGGAACCCACGCCATGGGACAACACTCACACTTACACCTTCCTGTGCAGCCCCACGGTCACAGTGCACACATGTGGGCAGGGAGCAGCGCTCGGGGCCACGCGAGCGTCGCAGTCTCTCTTCCTCCCACTGGATATGTGGGGATCCATGGGGCATCTCTCCTTCTCCCCCACGGACATGGAGGGTCCACGGGGCATCTCATCTTCTCCTCCATGGACAAAGAAGGTCCCAGTGGATATGCGGGGTCCATGGAGAATCACTCCTCCTCCCACCGGACATGGAGGGTCCATGGGGAATCTCTCCTCCTCCCAATGGACATGGATGGTCTGTGGGGCATCTCTCTTCCTCCCCCACAGACGTGGAGGGTCCCAGTGGACATGGGGGGTCTGTGGGGCATTTCTCCTCCTCCCAATGGACACGGAAGGTCCATGGGACATCTTTCCTCTTCCCAATGGACACGGTGGGTCCACAGGTCGTCTCTCCTCCTCCAACTGGACACGGGAAGTCCACGGGGCGGGCAGCGGCGCGGGGTCCATCCCCATCCCCAGCGTAGCCTTCGCCCCCATTGGGCCACCCCCCAACCCGGCCCTTCACACACAGCCGCACTCTTTGGCTGACAGCTCGTTGACGGTGTAGTAACGGTTGTAGGCATCCAAGAAGGAGACATCATCATCATAGGAGAGCGGCCTGCAGCAGGGCCGCGCGCGCACCTTCTCCTTCCTGATCTTCTTCCTGCTGCGCACGCTCTTCAGAGAGAGGTCATAGTTCCTGACGGCTGCGTCGCAGGTGCCGCTGCAGTAGCGGAACAACACGGTCTCATCCGACTCGTAGCCCAGGCCCAACTCGCTGACGCTCACCTCCAGCTCCTTCAGGGCGCAGGGTTTGTGGCGGGCGCGTGCGCGCTTCATGCGGTTGCCCGTTTTGGGGAAGAGGGGCAGCTCGTGGCCACCCGAGTTCATGGCCTGGCTGTAGCGTTCCACCAGCGCCGAGATGAGCTGCCGGATCTCCCCTTCCGTGTAGCTCTCCAGCAAGCTGCTGTCTGCAAGAGAAGGGGGTGGAAAGGGCAGCGTTCAGCGCCACAAAGCCAACGGCGGCCGTGAATCACAGGTGCACAGAAACGCAGGTGTGGGGTGAGTGGGGATGGACCCCCCGCTCCCTCCCCGGCATGCATGGGTAGATGGTGGTAGGATGAGGGGAAACAGCATTAAACTAAAAGAGGGGAGATGGTTTAGGTTAGATTTGAGGAAGAAATCTTTTATGCAGAGGGTGGTGAGGTCCCAGCACTGCTGCCCAGAGCTGTGGGTGCCCCATCTCTGGAGGTGCCCGAGGCCATGGATGGGCACTGGGCAGCCTGAGCTGGTGAGGAGCACCCAGAGCAGAGGGGTACAACTGGATGATCCTTAAGGTCCAACCCAACACTCCAACTCAATGGTTCTGTGAACTTTAAGGCTCCTTCCAATCAGCTCATTCTATGGCTCTATAATCCTTGACGCCCCGTCCAACCCAACCCATCCTGTGACTCAGCATGGGGCTGAGACCCCAAGATGGGTTCCCCACTGTGCAAAAACGAAGACCCCACGAATAACCTGACCTTCCTCCTCTTCCCTCCTCCTCCTTTCTGTTTCCCTGCCCAAAGCCATGCCCTTCCTGCACATCAAGTGCATGCTTAGAAGTGGAGGGGAAAAGAAAGCATAATGAATATCTGCTGTGCTCATGGTTTCCAGCTGGCCGATGGCAGCAGCGCTGCGGGTGGGGATTGGGCAGCAGCACGATGTGGGGTGCACACAGCAGTGGGGACACGGGGGCACCAAGCAGCACACGGGAACCAACATTTCATGGTGGCATTGCCCCAGCTTGCCAATGTGCAAAAAAATTTTCCAGATCCTAAATCATTTCCTAAGAGATCATACTACAGAAAAGCCACCGTGGAGTGGTGAGGAACTCCAGCAAATGTAGTATTTGGGATGTTTCCCTATTGCTTGGTTGAAGGGCTGGTCACCAGAACTGCAATGCACGCTGCACACACAGAGTCCAACCGCAGCTGGCAGCATCCTTGTCCCCATGTCCTAACACTGAGCCCAGGCTTTGTCCAACCCAGCACTGGGGGAAGCACAGAGGAAAGCATAATTTGACAGCTTGTCATTGATTTCCAAATTTCAAACCAAGAAGTTCCTCTGGTTTGGAATAAAAGCAAACACGCCTGGGATTTCCAGCAGCTGCGAAGGCAAAGGGGCGAGCGGCGCTCCGGGGGAAGTTGCTGCAGGATGGAGCCGCTTCCCTTTGCTTTCAGCTCCTGTTTGACATTTTGCTTTTTTAAAAATAGCATGGCAATTTACAACAACAAAAAAAGGCCCTTTGGAGAAAAAAAAAAGGGGAAAAAAAAAAAAAAAAAAGAAAGCAGCTTTTAGCATGAAGATGAGCGTGAAGGTTTGCTGCCTTTTCCGTGCGTGGTTTTCCTGGGATGCTCCCAACCCCGTGCTTTGCTAAACGCTCCCGACCCGCAGTGCAGGAGGAAGGGAGGGATGAGGCTGACACAAAAGCAGCCCCCGTTGGTGCTGTGGGGCTGTGGGTGCTTACACTGGGAGAGCAGAGAGCTGTGGCGTGGCAGGGCCCGGGGGGGTCTCCGCGGAGCCACCGGCAGCGAGGAAGAGGAAGAGGAGGAGGAGGATGCCCGTGAGGCCAGCGAGGAAGGCAAGGGGCTGTATGTCCGGCTTCCGTTGAACATGTCTCTACAAACTAAAATGGATAACATGGAACTGAGGAGCATCGATGCAATGGCTGCAAACTTCCATACCTTCATCTTAGAGCAAGTCAGAACATTGAAACTCTGCAAAACAGGCAAAACAAATATCCTTATTACACCGCCTTTGCCCGGGGCCACCTCTCCCACCCCTGTCCCCACGACTCAGGTTGGCCAACAGCCCCCTGCCGGGATCTGGCCCATCCTCTCTGCCCCCAGCCGTGATCCGGATGGGACTGCAGTGGGGAAACTGAGGTATGGGGTGTGGGCTGAGCAGGAGAAAGGCGAAGGTAGTTCATGGATGGGCTGTCCCCAGTGGTGACAATGGGGACGAGGGGATATTCTCGCTCCATGCAGCCCCAGCAGCAGGTGGCATGCGGGGTTTAAGCCTCCCTCTTGGTGCCTGGGTCTCCATCTTGCCCTTGCATTGGGGCTGAGACTCTGGTGGGTGGCTGTGAGTGAAGGATGGGGAAACCCACAGGGAGGGGACTCCACACTGAGCCCCACTGCTCTGCCTCTGTCAGTGATGCGGACAGAGCCCAGACTGCAATGGGGAACGGGGTTGTGCTGCTCAACCTCCACCCAGATCCCTGCCCCAACAGTGCACCAACATGGCCACCCCCAAACCCCCCCAAAAAACAGCAAAACCACAAGAACCACCCCACTCCATCCATCCCAGCAGCGCTGGGGACTGAAATTCAGAGCTGCAGCACCTGAAGATCTCACATCACCCCAAAACCCTGGAGCAGCCAGGATGCCCTTACCTGACAGCGCTGGGATCTGTCCATCCAGAGCAGGTTGGACCTGATGGGAGCTGATGGGTGCAGCCATTAAACCCCCATCACCGCCAGCCTTCAGAGAGCGGCGCTGACTCGCAGTCACCTCCCATCCCCTTTTTCTCATCTCAGCTCCTTGCAAACTCCAAACATTTCTCCTTTTTAAACAAATTTTCCACGGGGTGTCAGAGGTTGGGAGGGGGGTTTGGGGGAGGGGGGTGGGGCAAAAAGAGAAGGGAAAGAAAAAAAAAAACACAACAAAACATAGCCTGGTTTAGCAATATTTGCCAAATAGAATATACTGGGGAAAAAAAATGTTTATTTTAAAATGGAATTTAACAGATTCTCTTCTACCGTTACTGCAGAAAACAACCCTGAGAGCTGTGCAAGTGCTGCCTCATTGCCAGCAACACTTTATTTTACAGGATGCAGATAATTATGCGTTAACTAGCAGTAATTATACGCCCCGTAGGTTACAAGATAATTGTAGAACCCAGCCAGAGCCTAAATATTTTCAACTGGGCTATAAACAATGCCAAGATAGAAAAAGAATAGTTTGGCCATATAAGGAGGTAAGATCATGAAATCCCTCCGTGGTACCGGGAGGCAGCGCCGGAGCGACACGCACTGCGCGCCGCGGTGCCGCGTTGGGCTGAGCGCTGCGAGGGCGGATGGTGCCCCATGAGCTGCGGTGGGGAGGGTCATCGGAAGGCATGGAGTGGGTTTGCCCCGTGGTTAATGGCAGTGTTTGAGGGGTTTCAGGCTGAGAGCAATGAGGAGAGAAAGGGGAATGCATGCTGGAAACGCTCGTGGGCATCAAATAGGTGTGGCGAAGCAATGGGGGACGGCGTTGAGGCTTTGGATGCGGTGCTGTAGGGTTGGAGCTGGGCAGGACACAGCGCGGCCAACCCCAGGGAAGGGCTTCTGGCTCGTTCTGAGCCCGTAACATTTCAGCAGGGCGGGTTCAGCCTCGCACACCCCGTACAAACGCTCCTCTTTGGGCAGCCAGCAATTGTGGCCCCCGCCCGCTCGCTGGTGACCTTTCCAAAGGCTGGATGGAACTCTGGCTCCAACGTACAAAACTATCAGAAACAAAAATGATTCATAGAATCATAGAATCATAGAACGGCCTGGGTTGCAAAGGACCACAATGCTCATCCAGCCCCAACCCCCTGCTGTGTGCAGGTCACCAACCAGCAGCCCAGGCTGCCCAGAGCCACATCCAGCCTGGCCTCGAATGCCTGCAGGGATGGGGCATCCACAGCCTCCTCGGGCAACGTGTGCCAGTGTGATTCCAAGCTTTGCCTTTGGTTTCTCTCACTTTAAGCCCCAGACCCCATGTGCCAACCTGTGGGAAAAGCAGAAACGCAAAGGGGAAGAAAAGGAAAATCACACACACACAGCTCACAGCCACGACTCTCCCATGGCTGACTCTGAACTGTGCCCTCTGGTTTCCACCTATCCTAAACCCAACCCCAATGATAACATTTTGCCGCGGCTGGATTGTCCCACGCTGCCATGTGCTGGTGCCCAGCTACTCCTACGGGCATCATGGCTCTGCCATTCTGCACTGCCCCTTCCCCATCCCTATCCTTGAAGCCTCCATCCTCCTCCAGCAAAAATCAGTCCTCCCTGAGCTGCCCATGGGCTCAGCATCTGCTGAGTTGGGTACCACAACGCTCCTCCTTCTGGCACAGGGAACACCACGCTCTTCCCAGCCTGCCATGAGGTCCCATCTTGCTGCTCCTCCAGGGCTCAACAAAAGGCCAAAGGCTGCACTTGGATTTTCTTCTGGAGAACAGCCCAAAAGCACTGCGCTCTCCCGAATTCTCCTGATAATCCATCAGTGCAGTGGTACAGATCCAGCCGCGCTGCGCCTGCTGCCAAGCGGGAAACTCGATCCTGCAGGAGGAAACCCTTCCCAGCAGCCCCACTCTGCAGGAGCCGAGCACCAAACTGAGCCCATGCTTCTCTGCATCCTCCCCAGAAGGCTCCACGTCCTGAAGAACTGGAAACCTCACAAAAAAATGATGGCCAGCAGCACAGCCGAGGCTTATTGCTTTGCCTGGAAAGAAGCAGCCGATGATCTTGGCTCTGCCCGGTGCTGGGGTGAGCTCCCTGCCCAGCTCCCATCTCAGCCCAAAGCATTGAGCCCATCCCTCGCTTCCATGCGTGCTTCTCCAGACCATAACTCCCCCATTGCTCAGCAAAATGTAGAACCGATGGAGCTTGGCTTCTAGTTGGAGGTTTCTTCGCCCCATCTCCCAAGCGCTGGAATTTCTCACGCCTTTCCCTGCTCAATGGGAGTACAGCATTCCCATCCCATGGACTCACCAACGCCCGTGGGCTGCACTGCGTTCGGGACCGTGTGGGCTTCAGCCACTTCTCACGCTCTCAGGTTCTCTCCTCCACGACCATTTCCAGCTGTTAAGCCCACTCACGTCGCCCTTCAAACTCCTCAATGCTGAGGCGAGGGGAGAAGCCGAGCTTCATTTTTTTACCCTTAAATCCTTCTTTATAGCAGAGAGAGGGGGAAGAGCAGACGTGCGAACGTTCCGTCCTCAGGCTTTGAAGCCTAGAAGCCAGGGCGCCCAAAAGACATTATATTGTAAGTATGTCATAAATTTTCAGTCGATTCATGCTTCCGGGCATTGATTCATTATTTTCAAGCTCTCGGCCTCGGCCACGGAGCGAGAATGGATGAGGCCACGGAGTGGCCGAGGTTTTTGGCAACACGAAACACTTGGAAAGATCAAGGCCTTGACGGGACATCAGAGAGAGCTTCCACCTGCCACACTGTTTATTTTAGTGCCTTACATGGGAGCCAAGCTGCTTTGAAATCCCGGCTCCTCATGACTCACCCCGCAGGAATTAAACAATTTCCATCCCGGCTCCGTGCTGTGGCGGAGCAGCTGTGGTTCTTCCAGGCTCCTGGAGAAGCCAATGGATTGAGCAGCTCCCAGGGGTCCCAGCACCACCGGTGAGGATGGGGACAGTGCGGTGCTCAGACAGAATGCTCCTCAAATGGCCCTGAGTTGGTGAGATCCCCTCTGGAAGCGCAGCCCCCAAATGGCATCGCTGTGTCTGAGTGCTGTAGGTTAGACGTTGTGCTGAGAAGGGCTGCAGTGGGGATGCCAGTGCTGCAGGGCCAGAACAGCCCCAGGGTGGCAAAAAGCCCCAAAATGGGGAGCGTCAGAAAGAAACATGCCCCAAACCCTGGTCTGAGCTTAATTAATTAGCATTAAGCAGATGCAGAGGAGAGAAAGAAAGAAGAAGTCCCGAACTCCAGCTCTATCTCAGGGTTGCTCTGTGCCAGCAGCCCCGTGGCAGACGGCAGCACCGTGCACAAAGCACACGTGGGTTTGGGGCATCTCAGTGCCCATGGAGCCATGCTGTCACCACTGCTCCCTCTCCCCTGACTCCTCCCCAGCTCTCCCCGTGCACTCTAAGTAAAACCAGAGCCCCGCACTCCACATGGATCTGCTTTCCCAAAGTGACAAGCAGCCCAAGGCGAGGAGCTGCAGAGCTCTCCACTTTCCCTCGTTCCTCCCACAGGGCTGGGGTCAGCCCCTCGTGCTCCACTGCTCTGTGTGCCATGGGGCTGCAGGGAGAGAGACGGGAGGGTCAGGGTGGTGAGGCTGCCTCCCTTGTCCCTACCACCACCTCTCCCAAGGGGCAGTTCCTTTTATGACCTTTATCCACTGATTCCATGGGTCTAACCAGCAGCAGAAGCCACCCTTTGTGCTAAGAGGTGGAAACGGAGAGGTAAAACTACAGGGAAATGTTTTGGGATTGCATTGCTCAGCATCAGCAGGAGCAGAGAGCGCGAATGCAAAATCACTCCTTTGAGGTGGGAGTAAACCAAGGGTGTGAAACACAACGTGATAGCAAAAGCACTGCACGGAAATGGCCCTTTGATGGTGGGCAGGAAAAGAAAACAGAGCATGGAAGCACTCCTGTCAACAACACCACCAGAGGATTCTCCCCAGAATCTTTACGTCCAACCTCAACAGGGAACACGCAGGCAAAGAGGAAATCAGAGCTAACGTGAGCCAAAAAACCACAAGTATGACAGCCCAGGCACTCATGGGTGCTGGCAGATGGTGCTTCTCCAGCCCCAAATTTCCCACTCCTGCCAAAACCTTCTCTGAACGACAGCCCTTTTGGAGCGACGAACCAACCCTTCCAATGCTAAATAACCGCACGATGCCAGAAAGAGGTGGTTTGCTGAAGGAGACTAATTGCTGTGGCTTGTTTGAACAACCCCAGTGCCTGGGGAAATAGGGTTAAAAGCTTACATTTTGGCAGCGGGGCTGAGCTCGGGCCCCAGATGTGCTTTTCTCTGGGCCAATTTCGACACCACTGGTATCCACAGAACCTCCTCCTGCTCTGAGGAAGTCACTATGGGACCCAGCAGGACCGGTGGCACAGGAGAACATTGAGGAATGTGGTCCTAAAAGCAAGCAGTGCCTCCTCCAGCCCAGCACTGGGGCATCCCTCCATCCGGCTGTCCTTTTTCCCAAAATCTGCTGTTTTTGCACAGAAGGAGCTGGTTTGTCAAGGCGCCCGCTGGGGATTACAGTGCTTTGCTGAGGGCAGGGAGACCCGATAGAGGTTTGCAAATCCAATTTGCACTAAACCCTTCCAGTGGGTTTTGAAAGGTGCACAGGATAATATCACATTAGCATTTACCATCCGACTCCAGCAGCAGCTGCCGACATATTGAAGCACTTAGAGCTGCTCCACAGCGACCGAAGGAGGAATTCCTCCTGTGACGGCGACGGCAGAGTGCTGGGAATGGAGATTTCGTGGAATCACAGAGATTCCCGAGTTGGAAGGGATCATCAAGTCCACATTCTGCCTCCGCACGTGGTCACCAAAAATTCACACTGTATTTCTGAGTGCTTCCTGAGCTTTGCTCCCCTTGTGAAGGAGGTGCAGGCTGCCATGAGGAGCTGTGGGGCATGAGGGAGCTGTAGGGCCACCACGAGGAGCTGTAAGACCACCATGAGGAGCTGGAGGGCCACCAGGATGGAGCTGGAGGGCATGAGGGATCTGCAGGGCCACCACAAGGAGCTGTAGGGCCACCACGATGGAGCTGTAGAGCAGCCATGAGGAGCTGTAGGGTGTAAGAGATCTGTAGGGCCAGCACGAGGAGCTGTAGGGCTACCAGGATGGAGCTGTAGGGGCACCATGATGGAGTTGTAGAGCTGCCGTGAGGAGCTGTAGGGCCGCTGTGAGAAGCTGGAGGCCAAAAGGAACCTGTGTGGCCATCAGGAAGGAGATGTAAGGCCACCACTGGGAGCTGCAGGCTGCCATGAGGAAGCTGTAGGCCATAAGGGAGCTATAGGGTTGCCATGAAGAGGCTGTAGGCCACCATGAGTATTCCCTGTTTCCTCTTCTCCAAGCCAAACAAACTGAGGGATCTCAGCCACTCCTCATGCTCTCTGAACCCTTTGCCATCTTGTTGCCTTCCTTCAGACACTCTCTAAAAGTTCTGAGTCCTTCCTGCCCACTGGGACACATTCCCCTCCAGCTCCATTTCAGCAGCCCCAAAAAGTTCAGAGAAGGTTCAAAGCTGGGAGACGATGAGGGCTGCAGACAATGGGGAAAATCAGGGCAGATGTGTGAAGCACAGTGGGTCAGGAGTGCCTGGTCCTTTGTGCACAGACACCATCGTGACAGCACTGTGCTCCTGTCCCCCTGGGCAAACTGCCTGCTGGGCTCAGGGCTTTCCATAGGGGTATGGAGGAGCTGAGCAGCTTCCATAAGTGCAGAGCTTTGCCCTCAAAGCCTCACCACCAGTGGTCCCAGGGTGGTGGCACTCAGATCTGTGCTGCCCAGAGCCACTTGGGATCAGATATGGCAGAAGTGTGGCCTGGGCAGGACGAGGCAAACAGCAGCCATTAGTCCTTCCCCACCAACGTCCCTCCCCACAGCCACCCAGCTGCCTCACACCAATGAGCCCAACCCCAATGTCATGAGCTGCACCCCATACCTACCTCTTCCCCATGTCCCCAAGTGCTTCCAGCAGGGATGCAGCACAGCCAGCACCCTGCAGGACCCCATCCACCACTGCCCCAGGAAGCTTGTGAGATGCTTGGAGGGCTCGTGCTGCCTTGCTGCTAGCTCCTTGCTCCCCAGCTGGCTCCTTGCAGCCCTCTAAGCTGCTGTGGATGAGGGTGGACACCCGATGGGGGCATGGCCCTCATAGGAGCACAGGGCTGTGGCACTCGGCGCAGGCAACGACTGCCTCTTGCCTCCTCCTGCTGCTCCACTGCTGGCACCATCCTTCCCAGATGGCTCCATAGAGCTGCTAAGCCTCAAAAATGCAGTCTTAATAAGCCTGCACCACTTAATGAAGACAGCAGCTACCCTGTAAAACCGCAGGCGAGCCGTTCTATAGGGGACAGCCCAGAGGGACAAGCAGAATGCCTGCCCCAAGGCATGTGGGTGCACTGGTTTGTCCCCATGTCACCTGCTTTGGTCCCCTGCCCTATGCATGGGCACGACATTCATCTGTTCTTCTGCCACAGGCAAGGTAACAGAGAGGGAAAAACTCAAGGAACTACGAAATGTCTCTGCTGGGAGCATCCCCTGGCTGCTCCTCCCCGTGCTGCTGCTACCTGGGAACCACAGTGCCACCGTGTCATGGGGATGCAGGGCCCACAACCCCAAATAGGAGTGGGGGCTCTGCCCCATCCTGCGGTCCCTAAGCCCATCAACTCTTTAGAGGAGAGGATCAGAGAGCAACAACCACCGCAATAAATACACTGTGTGCTCCCTGCCCGGCCACGGCCAACAACAACATCATTAACGGCAAAAAGAAACCACCAAAAGCTGCACAGAAGCTGCTGCCTCGTCACAATCTGAGCACTTGCTGCTTTAGCAGCTCCGCTGCTGGAGGAAGGAGGTGGGTGAGAGCAGCTCTCAGCCACGGGATGTGACCACAGAGCTGCTCCCAGCCCTGCAGTGGAGCTGCTTGCTCAGTCCATCCCCTAAATCCCAGGACTGTTTGCTTGCTTTGAGAACTGCCATTTGCTCAGTTCCTTCTGGGATGCATTTTTCCACGAGATGAGTTTGCAGACCTCTTCACCCAACCAACATTGCTGGAAAAACAGCCGAGGTGAAATCAAGGGCTCTCCAAAGCCCCCATTATGGCAAACTCTGCTCCAGGGCAACTCAGTGCCGGGCATCGCCCAGGAGAGCTCACAGTTACGGCCTCAGCGCTGCACGTCCCCGCAGCCCAGACCCTGCAAGCTCAGCCTGGCCAACATTCAAAGGAAACTTTGAAAAAGATGTGGTTCCATCCAAATCAAAACACTTCACGAAAAGCAGCATTGATGGCACCCGCATTCCTTGTCGGGGGGCTGACAGGCTGGCGACGCGGCCTTTGAACAGCTGCAGGAGGAAATGCTTTTTTGTCATCGTTTGAGAACAACTCAGTGGCAAATGACTGTTTCAATTTAGCTCTTTGGAGTTACAAAGTGAGACCATTTGGGGTTTCGTGACAAAGAAGTGAACAGAGCAAAACTGCTCGTGGCATTTCCCTTCCTGGGGCAGCGGCGGAAGGGCTGGCTCCTTCCCATGCTGGGGATGCTCCTTCACACGAGAGCATCCCTGTGGCACCAACAGCAGCCAGCTTGTGTTTCTTTTCCCTTCTTCCAACTTCAGTGGGGAAGGACTTCTCCAAATGGGCCGAATCACTGGAAGAGATGCACTGGGGGGGGAGATTCCTTTGGTCTGATCTGCAAAGGATGGGGCTGGAGCAGAATGCTCGCCCAGATAAGGACATCAGCCGGCCCCAGAGCTGCATCCCTGCAGCATCTTTTGGGGATGCCAAGGGCATGGCAGAGAGCACGCAGCATCCTGATCCTGACCCCCCCACCAGAGCTGTCCCTGCGCTTAGTGAGAGCTCGGCTCCTGGCAGCAGGGCTGTGCACATGTGCCTTAGCTTGGAGCAGCATGGAAAGTGCCTGCGGCACCAGGGGAAAAAACACAGCAGTGAAACACAGCGGCCCTGAGCCACGTGCCTGGGCCATCCATCCACCCCGCAGCATCCCCCGTCAGCCGCCTCCCAGCCCCACTGGGTACCACAGGATGCTCCTCCAGGGGAGGATGCTGCCATCACCAGGCAGCCCCAAACACAGCCCTGCGTGGGATTGCCACAGGATGGGCCTCCCTGTTCAGAAAGCCGCGTGCCACCACGTCAGGCATGGGGACAGCCAAGGTGACACTGCTCTGATTACACTGCTGCATGGGCCAGGCTTGGGACCACAGGAGAGGTATTGCACATCTCAGACCATCCCCTGCATTCATTCCCTTGTAGGTAGAAACCGACCCACAAAGCACACCCCAGAGAGGTGAGGTTGGCCGAGCAGCTCTGCCAGGGGATCCCATAGGGAGAGCAGGGAGCTGCTGAGCACCGAGCTGTGATTCACGGCTGCACCATGGGAGGGCACCCAGTGCAACCACCACCAGCCCCACTCTGCACCCACCGAGCCTCCCCCTGGAACCCAGGGGTGCTCCCAACCCAGGGACCCCCAGTTCCAGTGCCTGCATGTCCCTGCCTGCGTCCCAATAACCTGGGCCAGCTCCTGCACCCAGCTGAGGGTGCTGCAAGGTGCTGGGTGCTCTCACCCACCCAAAATTTGCAGCCAAGCAACATGAGAGCAGCCCGCTGCTGCAAGTGCCTCTGATCCGGTGCTGTTAAAAACAAACAAACCAAACACCGTAAGACATAGAAATGAAACAAAAAGGGTTGGTTTCCCCCAGCAGTGCTCCGGTGGACACATGGGACAGCTGGCAGCCCTCCCTGTGCAGCAGGCAGGTGCCTGGTGATGTCCCTAAGGATGCTCACACCACAGCAGTGCCACATCCCAGTGTGGCATCACCAGCTCCGCTTTGTCACCTGGATTTGGTGCTGCTTTGGGGCACACCTGGGCCCCAGATAAAGCCAGAAGCTTTAAAAATCAACGGGCAAACGAGTACTTTAAAAATCAACGGGCAAACGAGTGCTTAAAACCCCTGAAAGCGTCCCTTCAGGGCCCTCCCGTCCCCACCTGATTCCTCCGCACCGCATCACGCCGCGTCTCCGCGCTGCTGCTGTTCGACTCGGCGGCGCACAGCAACGCGGGATCGGGGATTCGGGATCCACAGGTGATCCCGCTGACAGAACCGAGACTTCAACGCAGGGCCGGGACTCACCCCGAGCTCCCGACCGCCCCGACAGCCGCAACGCCCCGGCGCCGAACTGCGGGTCGGTTCCCCCGAGCAGCGATCGGATTTAAATCAGTGCCGGCCACGAGCTACCATATATGTGCAATAAAGACATCTGAGGTCTACGTTGTTTTGTTAAAGCCTTCGTACGGAGAGTGGGAAATTCCCTCCCTCGACGCCGCGCCGCCGTTGGCCTCCGATCCCCGCGGAGCTCCGGATGCCGAGGATCGGAGGGACCCGAGGAGGGCAGAGCCGGTCGGAGGTGACGGTGCGGCGGATCCTTTCCGTTTCTTAAGCTAATATTTAGACAGGACGCGTTTTCTCCCCTAACCCGAAAGCGCCGCACGACGAGCCGTGTTTGCCTTTCTGCGCTGCGGGACGCTCTCCAAGTATGAAGCAAACTCCTCCGGCAGCCCCAACGGCACCGGACGGGCGGGGGGCAGCGGGGGGCAGCCCGGTTCTGGAAGCACCGCTTCGTGGGGCGGCTCCGCTTGTTGGGCTCAGCTTGTTGGGCTCCGGGGGTGCGAGGGGACGGCGGCAGAGCCGGGACCGGGCTGGGAGCGATCCCCGGGAGTGCGGGAAGGATCCGTGCGGGATCCGTGCAGGTGCTGCGGGTTCCACGGGGGGGTTTCTTACCTGCAGGCCGGGTCGGTGCGCAGCGCTCAGCGGCTGCTCCGTGCTTGGAACGGGACACGCGTGGGACCGGGAGCCGCCATCGACGAGAAGCGGTGCTGTTCGGTTCGGTTCGCTGGTGCTGAGCCCGGCACGGCTCGGTTCGGCTGTGACACGGCTGCGGCACGGCTCGGCTCAGCACGGAGCGGGGGGGGGGCTCGGCCACCGCCTCCTCCCCGCGGCGGGGGGCGGGTTTGGAGCGGGTCGGCTCCCGAGCCCCGCCCGGTCCCGCCTCCCTCCCCCCGGTCCCGGGCTGAGCTCCGGGCCGAGCTCCGGGGCCGCTCCCGCCGCCCGGTGCCGCTCCCGGTGCCGCTCCGCACCTCGCGCATCGTTTGATCTAATCCGTAATTTCTTTTCTTTTACGGCTTCTCCGTTTGCCAAAGGGAATGAGAAATAGTTGGGAGAGATGGGGGTCCTCCATCCCCCACCGAGGACGAGGGGCACGAGGAGCACTGTGACAGCCTCTGAGCCGTCAGCCCCCGGCCAGGCTGCAGCAATGCTCTAATATGGCGATTGGGGAGAAGTTATTTCTAATCATAAAGAAATCCAGGTCAGCCAGACAAAGAGAGATGTCAAGGAATTGAAATCTTACCAGAAACACATCGAGTTTTAGGCAAACAGAGGCTCAAAGTGCAGCAGTCTCAAGGCCAGAGGGGACACCGGGCCCTGGCAGCTGATGGGACACGGGGTGACCTTGGGATGCTCCAGAAGAGCCAAGGACGTCCCCTCCCTTTATCTCAGCTGTTTCCTAATGGGACAAGCACTTCTCCAGCCAAATCCATGCCCGTGCGCTCACTGCAGCACTGCAGGACGGGTGGAAGCATCCCTGCTGCTCCCCTGTGACCACAGAAATCCAATTTAGCCAAAAGAAAGAAGCAAAAAAAGCGACGTTTCTTTCAGGTTTGGTGACAAACAGCTGCTCCTGCTGCTCTCTGCCCTGCCATCATTACTCTCCAGAGTTAACAGCCTCACCAGCAGCCCCCGCTTTGCTGCGCTCTCATGGCAGCCCCTCTTCACAGCCTGCAGCACCAGAGAACCACCCCCCCCTCCTCCAATGTGGGAAAGCAGCAAGATGTGCAAACAGGCACCGCAGCAGAGCCTGAGAGGCTTAATGACTTCTTTTCCCCCCCATTGTCCAGTCCTCCAGCCCCCCCAAAATGTTTGCTTTTGGAAGAAATGCGATCTGAGAGCTGGGTTGGCCGTTGTGCAACACGGAGGGCGCAGGCTGGGGCAGGCTGGGATCAGGCTGTGTGCCCACCTGAGGCACCTGGCTGAGGGCTGGGGGGATCCTGGCAGCCACCTGCATTTCCCTGAGCAAACAAACAAACAGAGACCCGGCGTTCACAGCACGGAGTGGGGGGGAGGGGGGTGAAACTGAAATCCTGTTTGCTGGGATCGCTAAGGGGAAAGCAGCAGGAGGTAAAGAAAGCGAAGCTAATTGGCTTGGCGGTTAGGTGAGTTGGCAGCCAGCAGGACGCTTGCTTTTAGGGACAGATTAAAGCCAAGCTAAGTGTCACCCTTTGCACCTGGAGGTTTCCCCTCTGCTGTTCCCCAGGTTCCAGCTCAGCCTGGTTCCAGTGCAGCATTATCAGGGGTTGGGGGTGAAGGATGCCTGACCCCTGTGCTGCTCTGTGTTGGGGGTAAGCAGGGCACGTGCCTGGCATCCTCCTCTTAGCAGGAAGGAACGCAGCACTGACACTCTGACTAGCTTGCTGGGCTCAGGATCTGTCTGAAATACATGGAGGAATGCTGAGAAGCAGCGGTGAGAATCCCCAAGCACCCAGCTGCACGTGGAGCAGCACCTCCATCGCTCCTCTCCGCCCTCACCCATCCAAGCTGAGCACTGCCTGCTGGATACTGCAGTGTTGCGTTGCAGTGTGAGCTCTGGAGATGCTGAAGAGACCAAAGAAGAGACAGATCTGGTTGGGGAGGAACGCAGGTGCCCTTCGAAAGCTAACCATGCTGGGCACCACCAAAGGGGCTGCTCTTGGTGTGGGGTGCTCAGGAGGAAATGGCCATTGGAAATGGAGGGATCGGAGGTGTAGAAACTCAGCGCTCCTCTATGGTGTGCTGCTTCCTTCTCCCGCCTCCCTCCTGTTTGTTTTTGCAAACATGAATACACTGGGACTGTTTTCTTTAACTCACACCATGTTTTGCCAGGGTTGACCTCTCCAAAGGGGTCTGCAGAGCCCATGGTCACTGTGGTCCCCATTTCCCATGATGGTGATGGGACCCCCGGCCCCAGAAACTCCGCCTGCTGCCAAATAAGAGCCCAATGGATTTGGCCCCAAGTGCTGCTTTGCCCCCCGACATAACGATGCTCCACTTTGACATGTCCAGCAGCATCCCACGATCCCTTCGTGCTCTGCAAGCAGAAGGCAGCAGCAGTCCTGCCAAAACCCCAGTAGCTGCTGAGCAAACAGCCTAATGTGAACCAGCCCTGATGGAGCAGGAGGGAACGTGCCCGAAAAAGCATCGAAGGCGTTGGGGAGCCGTAACAAAAGCACATGATGTCACAGAGGCATTGTGGAGTGATCAGGAAGCACAGCCTGGGACCATTTGCATCTTTCCTTTTAACTAACATTTTCCTAATGACGTGTGCGGCGTGCTGAGTGATATGCAGTTTCCATTCATCCTGGGGGGTTCGCTTGAGAGCCCAAATGTCATCGTGCCCGGCCCCACACCTCACCCCTTCTCCTAAATGCAAAAGAGCAAACGAAGTGCAGCAAACAACCGAGGGGCTCCCATTGAGGTCTGGGAGCCACGGTTGTTTGCCTTGGCTGCCTCCCATTGACCAGCCAAGCTGCCCTTGATCCGCGTGGGTTTATCCGGCCCCACGCTGATGCCTTGTAGGATAACAGCAGAGCCTGGAGAGTTCTTCTGCTCCTCTGGGAATTCCTGCTCGCAGCTGCACAAGCAATCTGGAGAAGCAGCATGGTGGGCTCTGATGGGTAATGCTGCACGGTGGGGTCTGATGGGCATGCTGGCCCCGTGGAGGTGCTTGCACGGGTGGTAGGAGTGTTGGTAAGCCCAGGAATGAGCAGTGTGGGGATGCGCCCTGGCTGTGCGTGGCCTCTGGAGAGGCACATTCAGCTGTTGCGCTTCCAAACGCCTCCCCTTGGTGCAGCCCAGCCCATCCAGTGTGAGAAGCTGTTGAGGAAATAGAATCATGGAATCGTGGCGTGGTTGGGTTGGAAAAAACTTCAAAGCCCACCCAGTCCCAACCCCCTGCCGTGGGCTGGCTGCCCCACACGAGCTCAGGCTGGTCAGGGTCCATCCGTGGCCTTGGGCACCTCCAAGGATGGGACACCCACTTTTTGGAGAGCTCTTGTGCTCTCAGTCAGGCGTCCTTAAAGACGTCCATCCAGCTCCGTTCCATTCCTCTGTCCCTAAGGCCAGCTTCCCATGGGATCTCAACCAACGATTCCTTAAATAGGGATGACACCACGCAACAGAACCCAGTGCAAACCTAAGGCCATCAGCTGCAGACCTAGCTGCAACGGAGTCTTGGACATCTTTCTATCTCTGCATCACCCCAAAAAGCTCTGGCTTCCCACCTGAGGTTAGCACTGCCCTGGGCTCCTGCTCACAGCCTTACCCATTGGATTCCTGGAGAGGAACCACTGGAATGGGGTGAAAAATTGGCAGCAGACAGAAAGTACGTGGTACGGAATGTCACGCTCCAAATCCACCATGAACAAGTGTCCGTAAACACCGAGGGGGAAAACCTAAGCAATTAAGTCATTTTCAATGTCAAATAGCCCACGGACCCCACATTCGGACATGACAGATGAACAAAAACATAGGCATTAAAAATTCCTGAAAACTAACAAAGGAACAATGATTAATTTCTCTCTGTTCCAGGGCAATCGCATTATATACACACAAAGGAGTCATAAAAATTCCAGGATGACGGAACAAAATCCTTACAGAGCTCCACGGATAAAATACAACCGCGTTGGAAGGAGTTGGAACGGTCCACGGAGGGAGCACAGTGGCTGCAGCTCATCATATGGAGAAATCCCTTCATCCTCCAGTCAATGATCCCACGGGGTCCCAAGAAGGGGAGAATCCATGGCGACAAACCGTGGTGCAGCCAACGTCCCCAGCGAGCCTTGGTAAGGGAGAAAATCAAAAGCACTTCCATCCGAGAGAGGGTTTTGCTCTTCATTTATGGGGAAGATATTCCAAACCCAAACCGCAAAGCAAATATCATTAAGGGAGGCCGTGGTTTCGCTCGTTGGCTTTTTAGGGGATGTTTTTCATCAGAAACGGCTGTTTGGTCTGCAAAGGGACTCGTGGAGGTGCTGAGCAGTGCCCCTGTGCTGTGCCCTGTGCACAGCAGTGAGACGGATGGGTGCTGGGGACCATCGCTCTGCCCACGGCAGATGTCTCTGTTGGCAGCAAACCCAGCTCAGGGTCCCCTTGTCCCCCTGTCCCCACTGCAGGGCAGCACTCAGGGATCCCTACTGGGACATGGGAAAGTGTGAAACTTTGGTGCGTTAGGGATGGGATAAGACATGGGGGAAAAAAAACACGTGGCAACACATGGAATGGCTCCAGCAATGGCTCCAGAAATGGCTCCAGAAATGGCTCCAGCAATGGCGTAACATCGCGGCGCTGGAGCAAGAGTGGGATGGAGGGGGAGCCCTGGTGAGCTCTCGCCCATGGCCATGGGGTGTCTGTGGCCCCACGTCCCCACCCGCCACTGGCAGCAGCCCTGCTCCCAGACTCCTGTCCCGGGGAGGTGTGCCGGGCGAGAGCCATGGCAACTCTTACACAAAGTGTCAACAAAATCAGCCAAAGAATGACTTTCTCATGAAGTCTCCGGGGAGGCAAGAGGAACTCAGGCCAGACCTGCCTGCCATAAAACAGGCTCTAAATTTTTTGCAGCGGAGGCTGAAGCAGAGCTGAGCTGAGGGTTTGCTCTGGCTCCGTTGCGTCCAATGGAAGGGAATGGCTTGGGTCAATGGGAAATGTCAGTGCTTGGGGACGGGTCTTGGAGGGGGACGAGAGGGACACTTTGCATTGCCTCTGCTCGTTGTTTGGCGTACAACTTGAAAAACAATTTTCCTTTAAAATTGAATTAAAAAAAAAGACAAGTAACAATAATTATTTTGTTAATGAAAAAATGCAGCCAGAAGGCAGCTTTCTCACATCCACGTGGGCCATCCAGGACAAGCCTGCAGCTCCCGCAGCCCCTCCTGACTCAGTCACACATCTGAAGCCGACCCCAAAACACGGCCCAGAAGGGTCTGACACAAAGTTGGGAACCCGCCAAGAAATTCCTCGTGGAAAGCAGTCGGCGCAGCGTCGATCAGTGGGGTCCCTGCCTGGCGAACCCCTGTCGGTAACGGTGAATTACGAGCAAGCTCTGGGTTGAAATGAGGCAGAATAAATCTAATCATATTTTTATGAGCCCCTCTTCCTCCCGCGGGCCGAGCTCTGAGCGCACGCTGTGCAGTGGGAAGGTTCTGCCTTCCTCCCCATCCATCCCCTTTGCGGGGTCGGATCGTTGCCAGATGGAGCTGTGATGGATGGGGTCCCCGGAGCTGTGTCCATAGGACACCCTGCCTGCAGCACGGCCGTCTCCAAAGGGCTCCTTCACACCTACTTGGGCATGAAGGTCACAGAGCAGATCTTGCCTGGTGCATTATAAACTGCATTTCAGCCCCGCATTCAAATCTGCCCTTCTTTTCTCCTAGGGAAGGGAGATTTGTTCCTTGGGGGATTTGTTCCTTGGGGGTGTCCGGCTGGGAACCAAGGATGGATGGTGCCTGAGGAGTGATGCTCTGATCATGGGGATGCATGGCATCCCAATGAGACGGCCCTGCATGATGCCGCTGCCCAACTCAGCCCCATTTCAACCATGGGGTTTGTTCAACTCTGCCCACTGGAACTGGATGATCTTTGAGGTCTTCTCCAACCTAAAACACTGTATGATTCTATGGGTTTGGAGCTGCTGCCTCGAAGCAGAGTTTGGTCTGCAATGGGATTGGCACTGGTGGAACCATTGGGATAATGTCTTGAAACCAGTGTGAGGAGGGTAGGAGATACAGTGAGTGCCCTCAATACCATGAAACACACCGTAACCTTCGGGAAGAGCAGCCCCAGGGGAAACATGGCACAGAACAGCCCAGAGCCCAACCCTCCCCATGGGTCCTTTGGATCCTGTTCCTACCCTGCAGCAGCCCACATCCCGCTTGGACAGCACTGCCCCATGACCCAGACAAGCCCACAGAGGAGGAATTCAGCTCTCAGAAGTGCAGCAGTGCTGCTGGTTCCTCCTCTCCTTGCAGAGGAATCGAACCACCCAGCTGTTGCTTTGCACTGGGGTAAAGAATCCATATTTTGCTGAGCACTGCAGCAAGGAAGTGCTGCCAGACCCCAATTTCCCATGGATGCAGCACCGCTGGGCTCATGGCAAAGCACTGCAGGGAATTTGGGGAGCTCAGGCTGAGGACTGCAACAATTCTGCAAATAAATCACCCAAACCAATTCGCCAGCTCTGTTGTCCGCTCGATTGGGTTGTTTTTTTTAAGGTGACACATGAAAATGGCAGCTCGAGCATTCCGAGGGAGCAATAACCCAAGTGTGAGCTGAGCTGAGCCACATCCCAGTCAGGACACGGGGAGCAGCAGTGGGGGTTTGAAGCAGCCCCCAGACTGGGAGATCGGAACACAACACTGGGTTCTGCTGCATCCCTGAGGTGATTGACTGTGTTGGAAAACCCATTTGTCCATTGGAAAAGGATGAGGCCAGCAAGTGCACAATGCACACAGAGGGAAAAGAGAAATTAATTAAAAAGAAAAGAAGTGAAAAATGAAATGCATGCTGAACCAGGCTGTCTGAGCCCCCTGGGCTGCTATCAAGATGCACGACGCTTGCCCTCCATACCCACTCCACAGCCAATAAATCCTCCTCTTCGTTAAACACTGCAGGTCTCAATTAATTAAATGAGCGCAACAACCACAGCCCCCCTAGGCAATTAGAGAAGTGGCTGGGTAATTAGATGGAATGTTAATTTAATTTCCAGGAGGGAGAAGGAAAGAAAAAAAAAAATAAGAAAGGGAAAGAAGGGAAGCAGGAAGGGGCAAATGGGATTATGTTTGATGAGAGGGGAATTAAAAGTCACTCAGTCACAGAGCAATTAAAGAAAAGTCCTCAAATTGCTCCTCTAGAAGGATGGGACCACCGGGTGGTGTTGTGAGTGATGCTCACTCACCTCGATCCCTTTGGGACCTCGTGGGGACCTCGGGGGCAAAGGATGGGGATGGGGACACAGCAGAGCTGAGCCGGGTGAGCAGCGCCCACTCAGCGCATCCCTTCCCCATCGCTCAGAGCTGAAGGGCTGAAGCCTGCTGCAGACCCCCATAGGATGAGGGCAGGAGCATTGCAGAGGGTAAAGCAGAGAGTCTGTGACCCGACGCAGCTTTGGGATGCGGCACGCCGCTCGCCAGCGCTGCCAGTCTGATTTTATTAGCTAAAGCCACATGAGACAAAGCAGAGACCCACACGCCGGGCTGCCAACGCCAGCTCTAATTCGAGCACCTACAACTCACCAGCTTGTAATTATGATGCGGAGCATTCACAGCAGTCCGGCAGGAAGAAATATTTTCCACCAGACAGACGGCTGCGTCTGGGCATTCAGTCCAAGGCTGGGAGGAGGGAGGTGAATGGAGGCAGAGCGGCTGCTCGGCGGTGGCGTGGGACAGCCCACGGTGTCCCCAGTGCTGCTGGCACGTGATGGTGGCACGGGGCTGGGACACAGACCTGTGAGCTGGGTAGGGAAGGATGGAGAGACAGCATCCCCAGCACCTGTGGGTGCTCACACTGCTCTCCGGCCCTGAGGACCCTGTCTCTGTTCAGTGTCCCACAGCCCTGCTTGGTCCCACATCTCCATCCCTGATCCCACAACGCCATCACTGATCCCACATCCCCATCCCTGGTCCCACCTTCGCTCTAATGGTTCCATCCCTGGTCCCATATTCCCATCCTTGTTCCCACAACCATCCTTGTTCCCACATCCCCATCACTGAGCCCACATCCCCATCCCTGGTCCTATATTGCCATCCCTGATCCCATTCCCCACCCCTGGTCCCATATCCCCATCCTTGTTCTCCAGGTCTCCATCTCTGGTCCCACGTTGCCATCCCTGGTCCCACATCCCCACCCTTGTTCCCATGTCCCCATCTCCAGTCCCGTGTCAAAGAATCATAGAATGGCTTGGTTGGAAGACACATTTAAGATCATTTAGTTCCTCCCCCCTGTTATAGGCAGGAACACCTCCCTCTAGACCAGGTTGCTCACAGCCTCATCCAGCCTGGCTCTGAATGCTTCCAGGGAGGGTGCATTCATGTGTCCCCATCCCCAGTCCCAGGTTCCCATCCCTGGGCTCAACCCCAGCTTTCTTGGAGCCTCAAAAGCCTCGTGGGGATCACTGGGAGGGGAAAACCATTCTGTGCACCTGGAATTAAGCATCTGCTTCAGCTCCATCCCTCTCACCAACAGCCCCTGAGCAATGCACTCTGTCACTCGTGGGGTTTTGCAGGAGCTCCATGTGCCCTCAGGATGCTGCTGCCCTTTAGTGTTTATTTGCTGAGCGGTAATTAGAGTGGTGTAATTATAATCAGTGCTGGTTTACAGAAGAATCACTTTGCTCTGTGCTGGGCCCCCCCTGCTCTCCCAGCCAAGTGCCAAAACAAACCGACCCATGGGAGCCCAACCGTGCCAACCCAGAGCTCCTGCACCAAAAGGGATGCAAAGAGGGGATGGGAAGTGGGGTGAGAAAGGGGGCTGGGGGCCCCCACCCCTCCTGGGATGGCTGTTGGTCTTTGGGAGAAAGGCTGTGGGGGGAGCACGGGGCTGAGCTGGGAAATGGAGCCCAGAGCTTCGTGTCGAGCGCAGCTGCGAGGGAAAAAACCTCCTCAGCCCCAAAACCTGCGGATGAAAATATTTACATTTCCTTCCTGTGCTTTCAAAGCTGGCTTGGAAATAATAATAATAATAATAAAAAAAGAAGCGTTTTCATTTGGGGAAGCAGTTCCCTGGTTTTTATTATTATTATTATTTTTTATGGGTCTCTTCCAAAGCTCAACGGGTGAAGTTGGAGCTAAAAATGCACCTTTTCAAATCAGGTGCTTTGGGAGAATTGGTGTTGAAATGCAGCTCTATGAGGAGGATTTGGACTGCTGCTACACATCGCCTCCACCAACTGCCGCCCTCACCTCTGCAGATAAAGCACTAATCCCTGGGTTTTGGCAGACCTCTGGAAGCTTGGACGTGTTGCTGCAGGAAGCCCAAAGGGAGTAGCTGCAGCTCTGGGGTGAGGTGAGGAGAAGGGGCTGTGGGGCTGCCGTTGTGCCTCCATTTGTGAAGTGTTCTCCCACTTCCAATTGCAGATTTCATGTTCTACCTGGAGCATCATTATCCTCCCAGTGCCACCTCTGCACTGGAGACCCCAGGCAGCAGCGCTGTCCTCATCACCATCCCCACTGCCATCCTGTCTCCATCATCACCAATGCCATCGTCATCACCATCACCATCCCAATCCCCATCCTCATCCCCATTGCCATCCCCATCCCCATCCCAAACCCCGTCTTTATCTTATCCCTATCCCAGTCTCCATTCCCATCTCATCTCCATCCCAATCCCCATCTCCAACCCCATTGCCATCCCATTCCCCAATCCCATCCCATCCCATCCCCTCCGCTTCCCTTCCCTCCCCTCCCCTCCTCTCCTCCATGGAACCCAATGAGGCAGCTGAGGAGGACAGTGCCCTCATGCCCCCCCCTTTCCCATTGCTCTGCTGCTCCCAGCAGCATTTTGGTGGCCTTGAGCCTCGCAAAGAGCTGCTCTGAATTGCTGCTGATGGAGCTCAGCCAGGGATGGACACTATTTCCTGAGCTGTTTACATTGCTGAGATGTTACACCTCATTCCTGGCGCGGGCCGAGGTGCCCGTATGGATGCAGCCGCGCAGGGCGAGCGCCTCCAAGGTTCTGCTGTCATTGATTTTGTGTTGGGAAACAAAACAGTGGAGCTCAGTGCTGCTGCAAGGTCAGACAGTAGAGAGTGCATGGTTTGCAAAGGGGCTGGGGCAGAGTGGGGCTGAGGAGCAGGATGTGGCCACACAAGCTCAGATACGTGTCCATATTGTTTGGGCACGGAGAGGTTTCAGCGCCCCATATGCCACCAGGCAGATGCCTTTCCTCTGCAACTTTGATGCCCCTGTATTTCTAAGCCAAAACCAGGCAGGGTTCATGAGGGTTCAGTGATTTCCTCCTGACTCACACCAGCCTCATCCCAAGGCACGCTCAGCCCCAGGGCTGCAGCAGCACAGCTCTGCTCGCACGGCAGGCGCGCAGCCAGCCCCAACCTCACCTCCGGAGGATGCGTTTATAGACAGTTTACAGATCTGCCTTCCTGCTCTTAAATATTTGGGGTCCTTTCGTTTCCCCTCACCTGGAAAGGAGGTGTGAGAAAAGTCCCTGTCCCCAAGTGACACCGCAATGGCGCCGCGTTCCTCCTGCACATCCCTCGTTTTGCAGCCAGCAGAGCGGGACGTGGCAGCACAAAGGGGCTCTGTGCTGGCAAGGTTGGCACCAGGCACACTGCGGGGGTTCAGCAGCCCCAGGGCAGCAACCTGAGCATGGAGCTCAGGGGAGTGCAGAGGTGACGCTGTTCTTCTGCTCATTCCTTTCTTTGGGGCTTGCAACAAGTGGTTTCCCCGCGGGCAATCTGACATGGAATGGTGTTTGTTGAAGCAGGAAAATGGCATTTTTCTTGTACTGCAACCCCGTGAAATGCTTTGGAAATCTGTATGCATTCTCTTTTTAGGGGCACCCACCTGCCCCAGCGCCCATCCCCATAGGAGCCCCAGCCCCAGGTTGGTTGAGCACAGCCCCGGTCGCTGGGCTGCATCCTGCCCTTTTGTTCTCTAGTCAGAGCATTTGGCCATTGGGTGCCAGCCACAAGAGCTGCTGCCTGCTTCCTCCCTTGGCACGCAGCAGTGCTGGGCGCCGCTGGCCAATTCCTGCTTGCGTAAACAGCGCAGCTAACGAAGATAAATGAGGCTGCATGACAGGGCATGGCGGATGCCAGCCCGCCCTCCCCAGGGAACCAGGCTGTGCTGCAGGGCCACGCGCTGCCTGGGGACCACAGCATCCCAGGAGGGGTTTTATGAGTTGCCTTGATGGCACAGCAACCCCAATGCCTGCTCCAGCTGGGCAGGGGGTTCTCTTGTCCATCGGGTTTCACTGGGATGATATCCTCCCTGTGCCACCACTGCACTGGAGGAAGGAGACCATAGGCAGCAGCATTATCTCCATTCCAACCGCACCCTCATTTCCATCCCACTCACATCCCCATCTCCATCCCAATCTCTATCCCTATTCCCATCCTCAACCCCATCGCATCTCCATCTCCATCTCAATCCCCATCCCCCATCCCGATCTGCATCCTCAACCCCATGACATCCCCATCCCCATTCCCGTCTCCATCCCAATTTCTATCCCAATCCCCGTTCTCCATCCCATCACCATCTCCACCCCAATTCCTATCCCCATCCCTTGGGGTGAGGTTGGGTTTCCGCGTGGCTCAGCCCCAGGAAATCACTGCCACCATGGCTGCCCATTGATGTCCGCTCTCTCTGGTGAGGCATCGCGCTCTGAGCCACAGCTGCTCAGGGCTACAAGAGGTTAATATTAAAAAAAAAAAAAAAAAGAACAACAACGTCTTGAAGCGAGCTAATGCAGCAGCAGAACACAGCACCCTGCCAAGAAGCTTATCTGAGGCTCTTTGTGAACAAAGTGAACCCGGGAAGGTGGCGAGGCTCCGTGGCGGGGAGCAGGGATGAGCGCCAAGACCACTGCTGTTGGCCAGGGGAGAAGTTTCCATCTTAGTGAGGAGCCACCCTGCTCTGATAACCACGCTGCGCCCAGTGCGTGGCAGCAGGATGGGGCCCTGTTCCCCTGGAGCTGGCTCTGATGGCTCCTCTGTGCCCAAAATGAGAATTGGGCCATTCTCTTTCAAAGTTGGTCTGTTGGAATGGGAAAACTCAACCAAATGGTGAATGCTGGGGCAGCATCCCATAGTGTGGCACAGGGCGGGCGTCCTCCCCTCCCCTGCCCTCCCTCCACCCCAGCACACCCTTCCGCCCTACACTGGGATGGAAAATGGGGGCTGGGGTTAAGGCAGCACTGCACAATGAGCCGCTCAGCCCTACGACCTCTGCAAGCAGACGTGAATGAGCCACACGTCTGATGGGAAAATCTGGGAGCAGCCAGAATTTCACAGCAGCCCCGACCCAAACTTTCTGCTTCCCAAATCCTCCCGGGGTCAGGAATGGAAAAAGAACAACTCCAGCCCAGCGCCTGGCCGGGGTCAATAAAAATCAGCTGTGACCGAGCGCAGCCCGCCCCTAATTGTGTTTATTTTTAATTGGGTGGATTGGTGGCTCAGCACCGAGCCGGGCTCTGCCAATTCCTGGAAGCTGAATCCCCGGATCACTTCTCCGCAGCTACCGTGCATTGGTGAGAGCAGAGTGGAGGCGGCGCTACGGGTCCTCATGTCCCCAAAGGAGACACACAGCCAACCAAGGGGAAATGCAAAGGGAATTTGGGGATTTTGGCTGCTTGAGCACTTGGGAATTTTTCCTTCTGCTCGTTGTCCCTCCTGGTGGGCAGCATGGAGCCACGGGGATGGGACAGTGCTGAGGGACCCTACAAGCCCAGCCCAGTAGGGACCCCAGTAGGGCTCAGCAGCTCGCACTGCACTGGGGTTGGTGCTTGGGGTGCCACATGGGGCAGGACATGCTCGCACCGCAGCTCCTGCACGAGCACTTGGCTTTCTCAAAGGATTCTCCATTAGGGTTTGGTTTATCTTGTCTTTCTCTTTCCTTCCTTTTGCAAAAACCCTGTTTGGACAACGAACGGCAACATCCTCACTGCGCACAGACAGGGATTAAAGTGAGCAGACGCCTGTTTGCTCAGCCCAGCCAGGGAACAGGACCTGAGCCATCCAGCATGAGTTTGTCTTGTCCCAGCTGGAGGTTCCTGCTGTAGTTGGATGCCTGCAGCTGCAGCTCGCCTTCTCACAACAGCTGCTTCCCAAGGAATTGGGGTGAAGGAGTTGGTCCTGGCATGCTCAAGAGCTGCTGCAGCTGCAGGAGATCCCCAAAATTCTCCAATCCCACCATCTGCACAGAGGTCTTCCACCTTCTGCGTCCCTGCACTGCACGAGGCACTTGAAAAGGAAGGAGGATGGGTAAAAAGGTGGTGTTAATGGGTGGGCTCTCATGCAGATGCTCACAGCTGCCTGCTGCTCCGAGATCACCCCGTCATTCCCTCTCCTCAGCCAAAAGGAGAGGATCGAGGGAGCTGAGCACCTCGCTGCAGCTTCTCAAGGTGACATCAGATTATTGATTTTCTTGGTTCTCAGCAGCTCCGGCTGCAAGGATGGATGGAGCCGCAGACCTGCGCCAACCAACACAGCTTCACGTGGGCACAGGGACCCTGAGCACTGCCCCTGGTGCCAAGCAGAGCCCTGAGCATAGCGAGCCCCGTGCAGAGCCCCAGGAGCACCCACAGGCAAAGGGAAGCGAGCACAGCACATGCATCAGCTGCCGGCGAGCAACGCTACTGGGCAGGAGTGGGGTTGGGGGTGGCAGTGGGGTAAGGCTGGCACTGCGGAGCCACGGCCGAGCCTGGCTCACAGGCAGCGCTGCCAGATAACAGAGAGCTCATTAAGCAAATTGCTCCCTGCCCGCTCTGTTTTCCTAGAGCCCCAGCCAGACCCCTCGACTATTTATCTTGGCTTTGAAGTCTCCGCCCCTCGCCGCGCTGCATGGGCGCGCGAAACCGCAGAGCTCTGCTAATAGGAACCAAAGCAGAAACTGCTGCTGAGCTCTGCAGGAAAGGAGCTCCAAGCAGCTCAGACACCACGCGTTCCTATTCCCATTGGGACACCCTAAAGCCACAGCCATACCTGGGATTCTGTGCTGTCCCTCATTGTCACGTTGGCCCTCTGCGCTCACCCACTTAGGTTTCAACCCAAACTGAGCCCTCCAGTGCCTGTGGCCACGCAGAGGTTCTGATTCTGCCAAGGCCACATCTGGGGTTAGCCCTCAGCCATCCATTAAGGCTAAAGGGATACATCAGCGGTCCCTACAGCACCCAGACCTCTGCCCAGCAGCATTGGAGCTCCTTTTGGGGCAGATTCTCTGATTCACCCACCATTTCCCTGGTGGCAGAAGTGGGGCTGGAAAGCCAACCCAGAGAGATAAATCTTTCCTCATATCTTATTGCATCCCAAAGACTCACGCCTGGACAAGGAAAAATGGAGTGTGCTACACCTCAAGCAATGCAGAAGCATGTGGGGGAGTGGAGGGCTGCAAGCAGACAAGATGCTGCAATGTTGGCCAGACCCAACCCACTGCTGGGGGGAACGCCTGTGAGCAGGCCAGACCCACAGCTCTCACCTCCCATCGGCTCTGTGACGCTTTGGATTCCTTCTGGGAATTCCAACATTTGGGAAATTCCCTATAGGAATCCTTTCTCGTTGGCCTTCCCAGCCAAAACCCAGCTGCAGCTCCCCTCCATCAGCATCCACACATCCTCCTGTGCATTCCTGCTGCCTAGCAGCGCTGGAGCTGCTTTCCTTCACCCCGCAATTCTCACCAATGAGGTCATTTTTATTTCCTGAGACAGTGGCCAAAGCCCCCCAGCAGCTCACCAACACCAACGTAATGAAAATTCTTCTTTGTTTCAAATATGATTCACAGCTAATATCTGGCATGAAATACTCCAAAGAGAATGTGCAGATCCCGGCCCCAAGCAAGAGAATAGGGGCTGGTTCCCTTTTAGTCTATACACACACATGCATATATACACAGCATATAAATATATATGTGTACGTTCATATACACAGAGAGCTTTTACCAACCTGCCACGCTCCAAAGATGTACAAAAATCACTGCCCTCCATGCAGAATTTCCCTTCTCAGAACTGGGAATCGGAAAGGGCCGAGCCCGGTGTTTGCTGGGAGGGTCCATCCATCTTCCTTCCCCTCAGCACTGGAAAGAATGCCCCCAACCTCCTTGGGTGGCTTGGTGTTCTGCTTTGGCCATTTTGCTCCTAACGACTCCAGGAGGAGGATTGATATGCAGGCGGCTCATTCTGAGGAATCAGGCTGAGTTTTATTGGGGCCAGGAGTAGGCTTCTATTTTTCCAAGCCCAGGGAAAGTGTGCTCAGGCTGATAAATATCTGTCAGCAAAGCTATTAGCTGATTGTGCGAGCCGCAGAAGGCAAGAAAGCCTTTTGGCATTCCCAGCAGAGCTGCTCAGCAGCCTGTTCCTCCATGCAAGGTTTCCATTGCATTTCTTAGAGTGTTTTCTGCAGCCCTGCACACGCACTGGTCTATTACCAGCAGCTGCATGGAACGACAAGCAGCATTCACCCAAAAATCTCTACTGAGTGGCAGCGCAGCATCACTTCTCCTCTTGGTTCTCCCACTGAGGATGGATTCACCTTTGCTGCAAACTCAGCACCTGCAGTGTGAACCCCTAGATGCTACAGCAAGGACCCACAGGGAACCCTCACAGGGAGGGACGGCGCTTCTGTGCCTCAGTTCCCCCTCCATGAAATAAAAACCACAGCCATTCAGTCCCAAGTCACACACAGAGGGCTCCCTGCAGGCGATTCCCACCGGTGAGCAGTGCCAAACTCCAAGTTCCCATTCCCAGAGGGATCCCACACCTCTCTGTGAAGCTTCTACATCACAGAACCACAGTGGTCAGAACAGACGTGGATCTGGAGGTCACCCATTCCAACCCCCCCCAAAGCACGTTCCCTGCAGTAGATTGCTTAGGGTCGTGAAGAGAACCCCAGAATCCTCCCCCAGAAGCCGTGGCACTGAGCAGCAGTGAAAGAGGACGCTTGCTATTTCCTCCCTCACCTGCCTGGTGCTTAACACCAGCAGTGCTTTACGGCAGAGCAGGGAGAGGCGGTGATTTATCGTGCTGAAATAATTGGGGTCAGCAGAGCTGCCACGCTCTTCGGGGAGCCCCGCTCAGCACTGCCTCTCCTTTTGGCAGAGCTGGCAGCAGCAAAAACGGTGATTTACTGCAGCAGCAGAGATTTACATCTAATCCTCTTCTGTAATCTCTTCCTCGAGGAAATTTTGGGATGCTGTGGGTGGGAAGTTGTGCCTGCAAGGACCGCAGTGTAGGACAGGTGCTGCAGGACCCATCCCTCTGCAGCACATCGTGGGGGGGTGGGCGTGGAGAACCTCCTGCCCCATCGCCTCCCTCCAGCTGGGACGTGGCCACAGAACTTGTGCTCTTGCTGAGAAAAGCCAGACGAGCCATAAAGCAGAGAACTAATTGCCCCCAGGGGTCCTATTAAGGCCGGCAGGATATCCTGTGGGGCCAGGAGAGCACGGCTGGAAGCACCATGAGGTCGTGGTGTAAGCAATGCAGGCAGCACAGGGGCACAGAGAGGGGCAGTGAGACAGCCTGGCTTCCCAGTGGGCACAGCAGCTCGAGGCGCCCCCCAGCAGGAATTATAGCATGGTTTGGGTTGGAGGAGACCTCAACGATCACCTCATCCAACCCCTGCTGTAGACCATCCATCCCATTCCTCGTCCACCAAGCTGTCCATCCATCAGATCCATCTTTCTCTAAGTCAGAGGCAGGAATGCTGTGTAGGACTGTCTCAAAGACCTCATCCACTTATTCTTAGGATGCTCACAGATCTCTGTAAGCCACCCCTGTCACTTCTGCACTGCTGAAAGCAGCTCTGAAGCCAGACATCCCTCCTGCTCCATGATGCTCGGCACATTTAACTTCCATCTAACAAGCCTTGCTAATGAGGGGCAGCCATGATGAGGTCACAGGACACTCTGGTGACCAAGGGGACACTGCTCTGTCTGCTGCTCATCCTGCAGCAGGGAGATAAGGAGCTCTGGTTCTGGTGGGAACTCTGACAAGGAGGCTATTTCAGGCTGGCTCCCATCCCAACAGGCTTAGGACAAGCCTGACCTCGTGTCTTGGGGGTCTGCAGCCCACGCCCCACATTGCTGCTCACTGCTGGTCCCAGTTCCCCTCCACCCCCAGCACACAGATCACAGACATGCACAGAACAGAGGATTCCCACGTCCTTCACCCAGCTCACGCTGGGTGATTTCTGGGCACAACGGGGAGGAAAGGATGGATAGAAGGAGGCAAAGTCATCTGCCAGCTGCAAGGAAAGCAGTTTGCACGGGATGAGAAATAAAAGCAGTTGGCAAGAGGGCTGTGGGACCAGGAGCTGCCACCCATCCTGGGTGCTCGGGAAGAAGGGAAAGGGCACGAGGAGCACGGTGTTCAAATAGGGAGATAAGGAGAAGAATTAAGCAATGGGCTTTGCAGTATAAACACTGTGATGGAGGGGCTTTGTATTCCAAATAAGCAAAGGCAAATTAAAGGAGAGAAGTGGGGGAAGGGAAAGGAGGGGGGGGGAGGAGAAAGAGGCTGAGCAGAGAGCTGTGCCAGGTGGAGAGAAAGCAGTTCTCCCGTTCCTGCAAAGGTGTTTGGGGAAGAGAAGGCTGAAAAAAGAAGAAAAAAGAGGGGTGCCAGTGCCTCCAAGCAGAAATAGAAGAGCTGCTGTGGGGAAAGATGTGGACAGGGAAGCAGGAGCCACGTTGTCACACAGCCACAGCGGGTGCTGATGGGCAGCCCTGAGCTGAGGAGGGGGCTGCGTCCCTACCTCCGTCTGAGCAGGGAGATGACAGGGCTACATCTGGAGGACACACACATCACCCTTCAGTCCGTGAGGATGAAAGAATGGAGGATGCACACGGAAGCACGAAGGTGAAGGTCACCCCCAGCTGTTGCTCCAACTGCAGAGAAACCTTCTCTCACCAGACTTGTTTTCCACTCCCTTGGCAATTCTCAGGATGGTTTGGAGAGGTTCCCAAGCTCTGCCCACCCCAACTGGGGGATGTGGCCCATTGCCTCCCCTTCCTGCAGCTCAGGGGCTGCTGTCCCACCTCTGGGGACAGCACAGAGAACAGAAGCAGCTCCTTTAGACACCAGCAGCTCTTGGCAGTGCTGCAAAGCCTGGGAAAGTTCCACCCAGTTCATCAGCACGGCTGCAAACTGCCGACTCAGGGAAACAGAAGCACAGCATCGATTTGCAGGAAGCCAAGGGCCGGGTGCCTCAACACGAGCTCCACTTTCATTCATCCCAACAGGTTTCTGAGTGCTGTGACACATCCCTATGGGGTGCCCAAGCTCCTGTGACATCCTCAGTCCCCTCAGTTCACCAGCCCTGCAGCTTCACGGTGGACCTGCGCTGATCTGCCCCAGCTCTCAGGTTCCTATCTCCATTTATCAGGCCTTCACGTTCTCCTAATCCCATCTTAGCCCTCCCCAAAGTGCTGAGATAAGAGGCAGGCTGGGAAGGCTGATAAAAGGGAACTGAGCAAATCCATTAATGCTGTTTCTGTGCCAGGAATTACAAAGCTTGGCCCATGCTAATTACACTTGCCAGCCAGAGTCCCAAGGCAGCAAAACCAGGGAGGAAAGTCAGTCTCACTCATAATGTGTCCTGAGGAAAAAAACCTCCATGCTTGGAGGACCAGGACTCCTTGGTTTCAACTGCACATGGTTCAAACTCAACTGATTTGCTGAGGTTGGACAAGCAGGGTGCTCCCACCGAGCAGCTGCAGCGCTGATCCCTGCAGCAAACCCCTTCCTTTGGCTTCTGCACCAAGAATTTCACTGCAGGAGGGTAAATCCTGCAGAGCCCACACGGAGCTGCTCCACAGAACTCCACAGCACTGAGCCACCACGCATCCAGAGGTGCAGGGATACCATTCTCACCCTTCAAGACGTCTCACGGTCCCTAATTAAGAAAATAAACCAACTCTCAGTGCCCCAAATCACAGGAAAAGTCAAATTTGGAGCATTTTGTTAAAGCACTAAATCAAGAGAGCGAGTGGGGCAACACAGCAGGTCAAGTGGAACGTGTTTTAATTGCAACCTTCGGAAGAAAAGTCCTTGTATAAATGGAGATTAATGGGTGTTTCAAGAGACAAAGTTGCTTTAGTCTAACCCTTCCCCTCCCCATTTTCCTTGGTACGTGGCCTAATGGATGTGTCAACAATGTCAAACCCAACAAAAACTATTAAAATACACTCATCCGACCAACACCCTCTCTGGAACGGCTTCAGATTTTAATTGATTTCTTCTAAAAACCAAATCCTTTCGGGGGGGGGGCCCCCCCAACCAAAATAAACCGCAGCCACTCCAAGGAAAAACAAACACAGTAAGATCTGCCCACGATGCCTCTGCTCAGGGGAGGCAGGAGCTGCAGGACCTCAGCATTGGTGCACAGAGCACCGACTCCATCACAACCCCGCCAGGTTTCGCTCTGTCTTCCTCCCAGCTCCCACTTAGGCAGTCCAAGGGCTCGTTAGGAAATCCAACTAATTATGCTGGATGGCTGGCGACTGGGGGCTATCACTCATCCCTGTGCAGACACCACAAAGTGCTGCGCAGAAGAATTCAGCTGCAATGAGGTGAAACATCGTTAGAGGTAACAGGATCTGGAGCAGCGGTGAATCAAATAAATGCACGGGCAAAGGGACACAGAAGCTGCAGCAAAGAGGAGGGAAAACCCAGGATGACATTCAGCAGCCCAGGCTCCTGCTCAAGCATTTTACTCTAAATGTGTGACTACAAAGTCTGCAACGCAGTGCAAAAAAGCAGAGGAGCTTCAAATAACACCCAAGCCTCTCAACCCCTGTGCAGTATCCAAGCTGCAAGCAAACAACTCCTCTAAGCTCTTCTGTACCTATATCCATCTGAACAGCTTGCAGATTACCTGGCAGGAGGAATTAGGGCTTTATACTACAGCAGAGAAAGGAGACACAGTGCAGCAGGACAGGGTTATTTCACACTCGTGCTGTTTCAGTTTACATTGCAGGCAGCTCAGCTCAGACCACATCCTGCTCAAGAAACACCTGCTAAGAAAATGCTCCTGCCCAGGGAAAAGGGGAAAAACACAAATAGGATCTGCCAGGTCAGATCCCTGCAATCACACTGATGGCTGCATCAGGACAGAAAACGAGCCAGAGGTAGTGAGGCAGCTCATGGGAAAATGCATGGAAGGAGAGCAATGTTGAACAGACCAGAGGAGGAGGGAGGCGTGCAAAGTGCCCAGATCACAGTCAGGAAAAATCTCCTTCTGCTGCAGCTCTCCCACACTGGGTTATCTGGGAGCAGGACCCCGAGGGCAAGCAAGGACAGTGCTCCTCTTCACAGGTGCCACCGCTCCTGCTAAGCAGCACCCAGCAGCACTTATCTGCCCATGCGGCATCTTAATCCGCCCTCATCCCATCCTTCACAGCAATGAAGCTGCAGGGTTGAGATAAAGATGCTCCGTGCAGCAGCAGAAGCACGCAGCCCACCGTGCCCCAAACCCCGCCAGGAAAGACATTTACAGCCCCCAGACCCCACGGTGGGTTCCAGATGAGCATCAGTGCTGGGCAAGGAGGCAGCCATGAGGCACTGAGATTTGCAACCCCATGCAGGGCACCACGATCCTACCTTTAAACATCCCCTCCCCCCCTGTTCCTTAAACTAAAGCTCTGGGAAAATCTTCACCTGCTCTTGAAACAGGTTGCCTCTCTGGGACAGCTGCTTTGCTGCTGGCATTAAGTGCCTGGGTTAGCAATCTGCCTTGTAGGTCACAAACACACCAGCAGGCTCCATCTGCCTCGCCCTGCCTCCCTTTAGGGTGGCTTTCAGGGATTTACTTAAAGCAAGGTTATATTCTTAGTGCTTTCCTAAGCTGCTTGCACGTTTGGACGTGGAACCTGTCCTCTGCTGCTCTGCTGAGCAGGGGCTGCACGGGGAGAAGCTCTTATGGATGATGAGGTATAGCCCCTTCCAACCCCTCTATGCCCCACGTCACCCCACACTTTCTCCCTGGACGTGAGCACTGCAGTCACACTGCAAATGGGTGCCCACTGATGGGGGGAGGGAGGGGAGAGACCTCCTGGAGAGGGGCAAATCCAGGTCCCACACCAACCACCCACCTTCAGGAATGCCACAGGAACTCAGTACTTGTGAGATATCTACCAAACACTGCTGAGAGCAGCCCAGGGATCTGACTGCTGATGGGACAGGGGGAGTACACGCTCCGAGCCAGCACAGAGAGCACGTGGCTCATCGCTGGACGGGGTGGGGGTGGCAGGGAAGCAGCTCGCCAGGGTGGGAAGGGGAGGTCAGAGCTCAGCGCACGCCCTGCAGCCTGCCCATGCCCCACCAGCAGTGAGTTCTGGTAGCTCCGCTCACGTTTCGGCTCTGAGAGCGCAGCCAAAACCAGTGTGCTTTCTGCTGGACTTGTCACATCCTGTGGCTTGCCAAGGTCGACGTGGAAGAAGCTGGAGGCTGCTCTCAGTGCCGCTACTCCTTCACCCTCCGACCATGCAGGCAGTGCTGCCAGCAGCTGCTCCAGCTGCAGCAGAGCCAGGAGGGGTGGTTGGATCTGGGTAAGCACCCTGAAGCTCTTGTATGAGATTCAATAGGGCTGCTAGACCCAAACCTGGCTTCCTTGCACTGCAGGAAGGAAGGGGGACATCCTTCCAGTCCAAAGGAAACAAAGCTTTCTGCAGAGAAAGCTCTTTGCTCCTTGCTTCTCTCCCCACACACCTGCATGGACCATAGGCTTTTTTTTTTTTTTTTTTTTTTTTGCAGGAAGGCTAAGCCAGCCTTTAAATTACACCCACAGCAGCCAAGGGCATGCTCTGCACTGAGCTGCAGGCCAAGCAGATGGCATGGGATGGCTGCAGTCAGTGCACGGATCGCACTGAGAAAACACAAAGTCTAAAAGGGCACAGAAACGAAACGGATCCCCTCCAACAGAGGGGTGCCATCTCCTGTTTAGGAGGAGGAAGAAAAAAAAAACCAAACACATGGAGTATGCAGAGTCAAAAGCTGGGAGGGGCTTCGGGTAAAGTGAGGTGCACAGCCCCTCCTGGGCTGGGGGAGCACAAGCAGAGGGACAGGGCTGTGCTTCCTCACTGCTGATCCCAGAGCGACAGCTGTCCCTGAGCAGGGCACTTCCCAGGGACACTGCCAGGGGTTGAAGCACATTGGAAGTTCAGGAACATCCTCCCTGAGCAGTGAATGAGCAAAGCTCGTGCAGAGTGCTTCAGTACCCACCGCTGGGAGCAGCCACAGGCCAGGCTATTGTGATTAACAAGCTAAACAAAACCATCTGCCACCCTAAACATCAACACGCGTCGTTCCCCTCTGACTCGTACAAAACTTGCAGGGACAAACAGGAAACACAGAAGACCTCAGATTCTCCAGGAGAATTGGGGCTGGAAAGCTGCTCATAGGTTTGGAAAAGAAGACATCTCTCACCTGGGATACGGCAGACACGCTGCGCCAGGAGGATGGATGGATCTGCATGGATGAGCCCAGCTTGGCCCATAGAACCTATGGCCCTCCTGCACCAGCCCTGCACCAGCCCTTCCTCCGCAGCTGAGGATCCTTCCTTGAGATGCAGAAGAACCAACCGTGCTGCGGGTGCACAAATCCAGTGCAGGAAAGCAGCAGCCACAACACCCTGAGCAAAACCCAGCTGCAAATCTGGCAGGAAGAGCACAGAGGGGTGAATGGGAACTCGGCGGGGCAGAGATTGAGCTATTATTCATCAATGACGGGAAAAGTCACCGAAATAGAAGACGTGGAAGCTTCCAGAGCTATTCGTGAAGTGGGGCCAAATTGGACTCGTAGCTTCAGCCAAAATGGGGGAAATAATTAGAAAAACATTGAAACGCATCATTTTTAGTTTTTGTTTTTAATTCCCACCCGCCAAGCCCCCCCCCAGTGAAACACTTCACTTCGGAAATGATGAAACGTTGCAGTCGCAGCAGGATCTTGGAAGCCTTTGTCCCAAAAAACAGGAATTTTTATTCGGTTTGTCACTCACTGACTGAGTTAAATGTCAGGAACAAAGCTCAGCGTTGCTTTTTCAAGCAAAAAAAAAAAATATATGTTTTCTTTAAAAGTGTAAAAATGTTTTATCTGGTGGTAGAGGGCATTAGAAGAAGCCACTGACAGGGCTGACAGCACGCACCTCTCCTGCCCCAACCCTCACCTCCCTGACCCCACGGCAGAGCACAGAGCCCTTTGGGGGGAGCTGACCTGCACAGATAGAGGACAGAAGCCTTGTCTCCACCCAACCCACAGAGCTGCCCCATAGCAGCCCTGGGGAGAACACGCTGAGCACGGCCGTGCCCAGCACATCCTGCCTCCTCCTGCCAAGCACTCAGCCCCTCGCTATTTTCGGGTTTGAGAAAAGATTTGGGATCTCCTCCAAGCTTTACCAAGGAAGGGTTGAGTGCCATAGCCAAGAGATTCCACTGTTCCCCATTGCTCGCCCATTTCCTTCCCTTCTCTCTTGGAATTCCCTGCCCACGCACCAAGCAGGCGTCGCAAACCCCAGACTCTCCATTATGGTTCATTACTGCACTTTCTCCCCCTGGAGAGCCCTCATCACAGCAGCACAACCTCCTCAACAGACCCCAAACTCCAACCTCCTTCCAGAGGATTGACAGCCCATCCCAAAACCACACGGGCCTTGCCCAAGCAACGACCTTTAACAACTCCTATCTGTGGGCCAAACGCTAAGTCAGCGCTCCGAGCAGCTCGTAAAGCAGCCGAGGGGGAACCACGACAAAACAGACTTTGCCAAATGCCATTAGGCAGCTGTCTGCCCAAAGCCTGGCTGTGCCAATCACAACCACTTGAGGAGCACACCCCATTTCCACAGCATCCCATGCAGGTCTCCTTGGGGGCACTGATCTCCCCACGTCCGCCCTTGGGAAGTGCCCAGCACTGCGAGGAGAGTGAGAGCTGGTGATTGGGAAGAAGGGGAGATGGGGGGATGAAACCAGAGAGGGGAAACGTTTAAGCTTTAATCTTGGAAACAGCTTCCTGACAGTAGATTTATGAGCAATGGGAATAGACTGCTTTGCAGAAGGCTGGAAGCTCTACTGCACCGAGCTTTGAAAACAAGGCCGGATAAAAGAGGAGGCAATAGACATGAGGAATGGGTTCTGCCTCAACCCAAAGACGGATAGGACCCAGTGGCTCACTTCCAGCTCTGGCTGCCCGGCTCGTACACAAGCAGCAAATCTCACACCTGCCTTCCGTGACATTTGCCCACGTACATGATTAACCAGCGCGGGCTGTCAGAATATTACAGTGCTGCTATGAAAGGCATCCAAACAAATGTGACCGGTCCAAACTTCTATCCCCACTCTCACCCGCTGCAGCTGCAGAGGCGACCTTTCAGGGCAGCCACAGAACCTCATTTTTCAGCTCACGCCTGGGTGTAGTAGCCAGAACCAGGGGCTCAACACATCCGACTTTTGTGCAGCAGCCCGTGGAAGGTGTATTTTTGTTAATGCACGCATCTTGTTTTACTTGGACGTTGAAGGAGCTGAACTTTTTCTGACTTGGTTGCTCCTGTATATGTATCACACTTTCCTGCAATCAACCTTTCCTTTCCTCCCCTCCCCCCCCCGTGGCCTTTTGCAGTGTGCTGTTGGGTATTGGCTCTCTCCAAAGCTGCTTTAGTGCTGCTGACGGATGCTAAGCCTGGCTCTGAAAGACGGAGCACTTGCTCACCCACAGAAGCAGCCCAGCTCAGGCTTCCAAACCACCCCTTTCCCCACCCCACTGTCAGCCTCAGCTCAACCAGGTCACAGTAAGAACCGAAGCAGCCAGCCAGCAGGAGAAGCACATCCCTGCTCTGAGCAGAGACTCTCCAGCAACCCTTACCTGCAGCCCAAGTCCCCATTGCATTGTGCATAAGCAACAGTGCTGCTGCACAGCCCACAGCACCTGCAGAGCTCCAGTACTGGAAGCTTCATGCTCCTCTCTCACCACCAGAAAGCTTGCCTAAAGCTGAGCCTCATAAACCCACCAGTGTCCTGAGAGGAGATTAGATGTGAAAGCCTGACCTCAGCCAAGTACTGCAAGTCAAAAGAGCTCTGACTTCAGGCTAACTGCCCCACAAAAACATCAGTGAAATCACTTCATTAATCCCCACGGCCTCATTTCCTTCCTTCCTTCCCTCAGCCAAGCTGAAGCTTAAAATAGTATTTTAACATTCCTCATATTTCTCTCCAAAACTAATTAATATCCAATCAGCCAAAAGCTCTTCTCGCAGCAGCTTGTCTCAATCACACAACCTGCCCACCCTTGGCAAGAGCAGAAGCACCCTGCCAGGCTCCCAGCTCCTCCCAGAAGACATTTCTGATGGAGCATCTGGAGAGAACCGCGCGAAGGCAGCAGAAAGGAGGAAAGCACCAAAATTAAAGCCCCACGTGCAACCCTACCTCCATCCCCCACATACACACACCGCCCTGCTGTGCCCATAAACACACACACACTGCAGGGATTCCCTGACACTGCAGGAGCAGCTGCTCATCACCAGCTTCTAGCAGCCCCTAACGGCAAACCGCAGGGCACCTTCCTCCTCTTCCTGTTTTATTGGTACCTGCGCTCCAGCAGAAGACTGAAAGCATGTTCCAGAGGAGAGGAAAGAAAGAGGAAATGGGTCTGTCTTCATTTAGCCAGCCTTCTCAGCAGCCAGGATCAAGCATCAGTTAAATAATACACTGCACAGGTGAGAGTGTAGCTGTAAGGAAGGGATGAGAGCCTGAGATGGAAAGGAAACGTCCTCCAGAGGTTTCACCACTCCAGGAGGCACAAAGTCCTTTACCACAAGATATTGCTCGTTTAAGTCTCACTATGCAATGCTTCTGACACACAGATCAGGAAGGAGGCTGCAACGAGTGCCGCAAACACATAAGAAATTCAGCAGCTACACGGGATGGAAAGGTCACAGACATGCAGCCAAAGAACTCAACGCCATGATTTATCCTGCAGCCCTAAATTCAACCTATAGACCAAACACGAGGCCTGGAATGCACTCGGGGCAGCCTCAGAAGCACCAGCTGGGAACAGCCTCCTCAGCTCAATTGCAGGAACGCGTGGCAGCACCGCAGGGCTGTGGTGCCATGGTGGATAACCCCAGTGGTGGCTCTGTCACACTCCTCCGCCCGCTGCACAGAGCACAGGCTGATTCTCCCCGTCAGCACCGGGCACACAAAACATTTGTGTGTGTGTCAGCTGGGTGGGAGCTGGGCAGCGCTGCAAGGAAGCCACCAGGGCAGCTACAAGCAGGCTGCTCACAGGATGGGCAGCACAGCAGCAAGGCGCAGCAACGGCTCTGTGCACTGTGAGCACTCACACCCTCTGTTTGGGCTGCCTAGCATAGGAAAACAAAGAAGCAACAAAGCCCCACAGCCACTCCATCCAAGCACCCCACAGCTCTGCAGAGCCTCAGCTGTTCTACCAACAGGCAGAACCCACGGCCAGGAGCTCCTCTCACAGCAGGGCCCCACGGGACGCGATGAGGCCACAGGAGCACCTCCCAACCCCGGCCACCTCCAGCCCGGCTCCGAGGCACGGAGCAGCTCTGCTGCCTCAGCCCGGGCCGCCAGGGAGCCGGGGGAAGGGCGAGGGCTTAAAGGCTGCAGGCCGGGCTCCCTCATCCAGGGCTGGGGCGGCCCTTCTCGTTACAGAGGGCAGAGCTGAGAGGTCTCGCCGACCTTCGCAGCCCCCAGCAACGCCGCAACCCCTCACAGAACCTAACCGAGCGCCTCAATACGGCCGTGCATAAAGCACCCACACACCGCAGCCCGCACCACCCGCCGCTCTGCCGCTACCCGCCTTCCGCCCGCCCTTTTATAGCCGCCCAGCACGCGCCTCCCGCCCCCGTCGCGTGAGTGACGTCATCGCCGCGTGCGGCAGCAATGGCGGCGGCGGGAGTGGCGCCGGTCCGGGAGCGGTGAGTGCCGGCTTCGAGGCCAAGCGTGAGCTCCTGTCCGCTCCGTGAGACATCGGCCATCGCACGGAGCTCTCCCTGCGGCGGCTGAGGGGCCGGCCTGGTCCTGGGGTGCGGCTGGGGGAGCTGCCGATGCTCGCTGAGGGGCTGCGGCCTGCAGGAGGGCAGTGGGGATAACAGGGCCTCATCCTGGGATACTGCGGGGTGGGGATTGGGATTGGGAAGGGGATGGGAGTGAGGTTGGGGAAGGGGGTGCGGATGAAGACGGAGTTTTGGGCTGAAGGAATCCCAGGTGTTTGTACAGACTGCAGAGCGGCCCTGCGGGGAAGGACCTGGGGGTCCTGAGGGGTGAAACGCATGAATGCAAATGAGCCAGCAGTGTGTGATTGCAGTTTGGAAAGCAAACGGGATCCTGGGCTCCATCAGCAGAGGGATGGCAGCAGGGACAGGGAGGCGATCGTCCCCCTCTGCTCTGCTCTTGTGAGGCCCCATCTGCAGCACTGTGTCCAGGTCTGGAGCCCCCAGTACAAGAAGGACAGGGAGCTGATGGAGAGGGTCTGGAGGAGCCACAGCGATCAGCAGGGGGTTGCAGCCTCTCCACTACGAAGACAAGCTGAAGGAGCTGGGCTTGTTCAGCATGGAGAAAAGAAGGCTGTAGGGTGACCTCATTGCAGCCTGCAGTACCTAAAGGGAGCCTGCAAACGGGAGGGGAATCAACTCTTTGAAAGGGGAGATGACAGCAGGACAAGGGGAAATGGTTTGAATTGAGGGAGGTCAGATTGAGGTTGGATGTCAGGGGAAGGTCTGTGCTGTGAGAGTGGTGAGGTGCTGGAACAGCTGCCCAGAGAGGCTGTGATGCCCCATCCATCCCTGGAGGTGTTCAAGGCCAGGTTGGATGGGGCCCTGGACAGCCTGGGCTGCTGTGAAATGGGGAGGTTGGTGGCCCTGCGTGTGGTGGGGGTTGGAGATTCACGACCCTTGGGGTCCCTTCCAACCCCGGCCATTCTGTGTGACATGGAGTTAGGGATGGGAGTGGAACTGGGAGCGGGAATGAGGTCAAGGATGAGGATGGAGTTGGGGACGAGGATGGAGGTGGGGGCACTTCACAGCCCTGTGCTGCTGGCAGTGCAGTTTTTCACAGCATCATGGTTGTTCTGCAGGTTTGTCACCTCCAAAGAGCAGTTCCATGCCTACCTGAGGGCCAACGGGGAGCTTGGTGGCCAAGAAGGTGACAGGGAGGAGGAGAAGGAGGCCAGCAGCGAGCAGAGCGAGCCCCCTGCCAAGCGGGGGAGGTTGGATGTGCAGGGCCAGGATGGAGAAAGCCCAGGGGAGCCCGAGGACGGGGAGAAGGAGTCCAGGGATGGGGAGAAGGAGCCCGAAGATGGAGAGAAGGAGCCTGTGGAGCGCAAACGAGCCCGAGGGCAGAACAAGAGCAGACCCTGCATGAAGCCCAACCACTATGAGAAGAGCCGGTTATGTCCATCAGTCACGCAGGTGTGACGTGGGGTGTGATGCCTTGCTTTGCTCTCGGTGGGTTTCTTTGTTTTTTAGCTTAGGGAAGCACATCCCAGAGTGACTGAAGACAAAGATCCCTCCCAGAAGGAGGGAGCTGAGGGCACAGGGCTGTGCTGGCAGAACTGCCTCTGTTGGCTGCTTGGGGAGCATGTAGTAGGGTGAGGCTGACCAGGGCAAGCAAAGCATCAGCTTTCCTGAGTCCACAGGGCTAAAACAGCCCCTCAGGTGTTCAGTGCCCCCCAGCACTGGCACTTGGCTTCATGCTTCGTGGCATGGCCAACGTCATTTAGGGAGTGATGGGTGCTCGGTGTGGTTTTTTCCCCTCTTCAGGCTCACCTCGGTAGTACAGATATGCCCACAACTGGAAGCAGAGGGCAGAGCTTTAATCTCTCCTTTCTCCTTTGAAGGGCTGTGCAGACAAATGCTACTTTGGCCCACGGTGCCGCTTCCTTCACGATGTCGGCGAGTACATGGCAGCAAAACCAGCCGACCTGGGGCCCAGCTGCGTGCTCTTTGAAACCTTTGGCAAGTGTCCTTACGGCATCACTTGTCGCTTTGCCAAGGCCCACCTTGGGGATGGATACCAGAACGTGGTCAACACAGAGCTGGCCAAGCAATGGGAGGGGAAATCGCTGGTGAGGAACAACCTCTCCAAGGACCTCCAGCACCAGCTGCGCAAGAAGAAATTTACCTTTAAGAAAGCTGATGAGTATCTCTGCAGCCTGGCCAAGCCCCACCACGATGATAGGAAAGGAGGCAAAGCCCCGGGGTGCTCTGCAGAGGGTGAGGAGGTGTCCAACTGCACGACGCCTGAGGATGGCCTGGGAGACCCCTCACAATGTCCTGTGCTACCTGAGGGAGGAGATTCCAAACCAGCTCCCGTGCAGAGTCCTCAGCCCACAGAAAGCAGGAGGGGGTGCCCCACCAAAACAGCAGGTCCAGTGACAGATGAAGACATTGTAAAGCTGAGGTCATGTGAGAAGAAGAAGGTGAGCAGTGAGAATTTGGTCAAGGGCTGCTGCCTCTGTCCCCGGGGAAGACAGAAGAGACTTCTTAGCTGGGTGACAGGCAGGGAGGGGGCTGAGCTGCATGGGGACCACGTTACTGTCATGAGAGGGGAAGGATGCAGGCGGGAAGCCAGTGGTGTTATTGAAGGAGTGGGAGCTAAGAGGAGCTTCAGCCTTTTGCACGTGAGGGAAATGAGGAGCTGAGCTGTCAGTGCGGGTAGAAATGATCTGCAAGGAGAAACGAGGCTGGGGCTGGTTGATATGGCTGTACTGTGCAGTGCTCTCCTGAGGGGAGGCTGAGCACTGCCTCCTCCTGACCTCTTTAACCAGTCTTGCATCCTGCTGCATCTTTAACTGAGTTTTCTCCAAGCTGAGCAGTGAAAACAGATGGAGCAATTAAAGTTTCTCTTACCCAAATGATACAGTGTCAGGGAGCTGTTGAGGTTCTTAAACAAATAACAGTGATTTCCTGGGTTTCCCACTGAGTTTTCTCAAGACAGGTGATAAAGTGGCTAACTGGGATCTCCTCGTGTTTTACCACTGCCGGTTCAGCTCTGCTAACATGCTCCTCCATCCCTGGTTGTTTTCCAGTTGGAAATCCAAGGCAAGCTCTACTTGGCCCCACTGACCACAGTAAGTAGGCAGTTCTGTCCTTTGGTCAAAATTTGCCATTGCCACGTTTGGAACAGAGCTCATCTCCCCACAAATGACCTGTCTGCTGTCTTTCAGTGTGGTAACCTCCCTTTCAGAAGGATCTGCAAACGCTTTGGGGCAGATGTCACCTGTGGAGAGATGGCTGTGTGCACAAACCTGCTTCAGGGCCAGTCCTCCGAGTGGGCTCTCCTCAAACGACACCACACCGAGGATATTTTTGGGGTGCAGGTGAGTGCAGCCAAATTAAACTCATTTCTGAGGCAAAAAGCTGCTGCTTGAGCTCATGCAAACTGTCGCCCTTTGGTAGCTGGAGGGAGCATTTCCAGACACGATGACCAAATGTGCAGAGCTCCTGAACCAAACGATTGATGTGGACTTTGTAGACATCAATGTTGGCTGTCCTATCGACCTGGTCTACAAGAAGGTAAGGAGATGTTTGCAGCATGCCTTGTTTCTGTGCATAGATGTTCGTTGTTTGCATCGTTTCCTGCTCCCTGATCTGCTCCTGTCAGTTTGATCCAGAGTTACCAGGTCGTTTATGGACACTAGACTTCAACAGCAGGCTGAAGTGGGGAGGGAAAAAGGAGAAAGGGAATGTTTTAACACAAAAAACAACACCAAGTCTGGGAAGTCGTGGAGTTTTAGCTGCTTTTCTGTGAATAGAGGGCTGCTCTTTTCTATGCAAGGGAGCAGAAAGTCTTGATTGTGGCACCTTTCTTTCCCCAGGGTGGAGGCTGTGCTCTGATGACTCGATCTAACAAATTTGAGCAGATTGTCCGAGGGATGAACTCGGTGAGTCCAACCACGGGGCTGCCAGCAGGAGAGCAGCAGGTGGAGCTGAACTGCTTCTCCAGCCTCACTCTGCCCTCCCTGCAGGTGCTGGACGTCCCACTGACTGTGAAGATACGGACAGGGGTGCAAGAAAAGATGAATGTGGCCCATAAAATAATCCCCAAGATCCGGGAGTGGGGGGCATCCATGGTCACGGTACTGGGATACTTGCAATGGTGCTGGGGCTTCAAATGGTTGGCTGCTGTCCAGGGAGCTCTGCTTGCATGTCAGCCCAGTGTGACCCTCACCCCCTGCCCAGAGCTCAGTAGCTCTTTCAAACACCTCTGGCTATCTGTGTGCTATCTTCTGGTGCTTGCTCCTAAAAAGAGAGACAAATTGTGATGCTTTTATATTTAGAACATTGTCCTCGCTGCTCCTGAAGCTTGTATCCGTTACAAAAGGAGGTGGCTTTGGAACAGAGGCTTCATTCAGATGAGCTTCATTATATCAGGGCTGGCTAATCATTTGCATGGGGATGAGTAGTTCCTGCCCACAGTGAATATTCCCTTTCACTGCCTGCAGTCACTTCCTGCTCTGCCTTGCAAATAGCCCAAACGTTACTCAGAAAAGCATCCAGCATCTCTCAGCGTTGCAAACCACCCCTGCAGCCTGCTTTGTTAGCAGCTGGGCACCCATTAGGATCCTGTACCCCAGCCTGGTGGCACTGCCTTGTCAAAGCACGCTCCTGCAGTGCTCCTGTGCTGTTCTGCCTCCTTTCTGGTGCTCAGTGAGGTCTCACTGTGACTTCTTTCTGCAGCTGCACGGCCGGTCCAGGGAGCAGAGGTACACAAGAGTTGCTGACTGGGACTACATAGCAGAATGTGCTAAAATAGCAAGCCCCATGCCTCTTTTTGGTAGGTGTTTCAGGATGCGGTTTGAAAAACGTTAAAAACAAAAAGAGTAGGGGAAAATACAGCCCCCAAATACATCCAGTCTGGGGGAAAGCTTGGATTATCCCTGGCCCTTCTCCATGAAGTCTTGTGCAGCTCAGTTCTGCCTGCTTGCTTGAGGCCTGGCCTGGTGAGCGTGGAGCAGAGCGGGATGGAGGGCAGCACGCAGAGCACCTTGGTTGCAGCAGGTGCTTTCTGTTGGTAGGCAGCACGGCACAGAGAATCCCAGCTAAACCTTCAGGGTAGGAGTTGAGAGAAGGAGAGAGAGGAGAAGGCTCTCCTCCTCCTCGTGATGGGAACGTTAATCAGAAACATTCCTGAGGATCTCTAGATATGACCCTGTGTCCTTCTTGAATTTTATCCCATGCCTGGATTAGCTCATTCTGACTTGCCCTGCTGCATCACTTTGACCTCTGGCTTCTCCCTCCCTTCTGCACAGGAAACGGTGATATTTTGTCTTACGAAGATGCTGATCAAGCCATGCAGACCGGCGTCTCAGGAATTATGATTGCAAGGCAAGTGGCTGCATTTCCCCCTTTGCTTCTGAGCCTATTTGTGCAGGGGAAAAAAGTAGGAAAAAAGGGAAAAAAATAACAGAAATCCCTAAACCAACTCTAAATATGAGAAGAGCTTCCTCTGAATGAAATTACTCCTTGAAACTTGGGACACTGTGTGTCTGTGGGAGCTTACAGTGGCTGAAAGCTTCTCAAGCAGCGCTGGGCTGGCAGATGAGAGCTGGAAACCATTTTAGTCCTCTCTGAAGCATCAGTCGCAGGAGTGGTGATGCACGTTTTATTGGGCTGCAGGGGAGCACTCATCAAACCGTGGCTTTTCACTGAAATCAAGGAGCAGAGACACTGGGACATTTCCTCCAGTGAGAGATTTGATATCCTCAAAGACTTCACCAACTACGGCCTGGAGCACTGGGGGTCAGATACTCAGGGTGTGGAGAAGACCAGGAAGTTTCTGCTGGAATGGCTCTCGTTCCTGTGCAGGTAATTGTGCCCGGGTTGGAGGACTGTCCCCACAGCAGGCCCACCTCCTTGAGCAGCAGCACGCAGTGCCCATAGTGTTTGTGTTTTGCTGCAGGTATATTCCAGTGGGGTTATTGGAGCGCCTGCCTCAGAAGATCAACGAGCGGCCGCCTTACTACATAGGGAGAGACTACCTGGAGACACTGATGGCCAGCCAAAACGTGGATGATTGGATTAAAATCAGGTAACAAAGCACGAGGTCAGGCAGTTTCACTTGGAGGTTTGAACCCAGCTTGGAGTCGCCACAGAAGGGCTCTCATTCCCTCCCTCTGCCTCAGGAGGTCGTGCACAGCCATGCAGACCTCGGCTGGCTGACCTCTCTCATGACACACTGCTCATCCTGGGACAGGCAGGAACTGAGAGGAGGCAGCGCAGCCATGGGGCGCTGGGGCTGTCAGCACTTTGCACACAGCTCTGCTCAGCCCAGCAGCAGGGCAGCTTCCCCAGCTGGAGGGAGCCGAGTGCGACCCCCCCATTCCTCAGCATCTGATTCTGAGCTTGTGCAACAAAACGCAGACACAACTGCTTCTCCCCACTCCTACAAGCCTACAGGCAATGGCTGGGAAGCTGCTTCACTTCCAAGGCAGCTAAAATGAGAACTGGTGCAGCACAGCCAGCTGCTGTTCCTTGTGTCATGGAAACGGAGATTAACAAAAATAGAGCACAGCCACGAGCTTCTCTGGTTTTTGCTAATCCTCATCCACGTAGTGCTGGGAGCGGCTGCCTGAAAGCAAGTTATGAGCACGTTAAGTTTTGATTGGGATTTTTAATTGCTGGTTTTTCGAGCAGAACCTGCCCACGTGGGGCTGTGCAAAGCTCTGTGACCACTGCTCTTTGCAGCACCTTCTAAGAGAGATTCGTAGCCATAAAAATTCAATTTCCAGTCCAATTAGGTTTATTCATTAAAGCTTATTGTAAGGAGATGTGAAGCAGCCGAGGGGGCTCCCAGGCATGCTCTGCTCTGCTCTCACCATCACAGCTTCTCATTACACAGCAATGTGCCCTGCTGGGATACTCTGCTGACATGTCTTATGGAAAGTTTTAGTGGTGCTGTATTGAACCAGCATCCAGGAAATACACGAAGCCTCCTGGACTGTAAAGAAAATTACTCTGCGCTGGAAATCCAGCGTGGGTTCCCAAGTGTGAAATAGTTGAAGTCTTAAGCGAGGATCAGTCACAATAGCACTGGCTTACATCATTTTAGGATCCAGCCTTAATACTCTTTGGCACTAACGGGGGTTTGGCTCTGCACAAGCACAGCAAGAGGTTGGGAGGAGCTCTCAGAGGCTTGTGCTGATTTTAGACATGCGGGTGCCAGCAATAAAGCTAGTATTCAGGTCACCAAACTTAGAATCCCATTTTGGCATTGACCCTCAGTGACTTCCCAGCAGTGAGGGCTGTGCCAAGAGCCAGAGTCTGTGCTCCCATTGCTGTGGTTTAGGGTTCAAGCTCAGCTCTAGAGCCAGTTGGGTGCCATGTGGGAAGGTGAAAGCTTTGGGTCCATCTGAGCAGAGCCCCGGTGCCGTGCAGCAGGTGGGGGTGGCAGCGGCTCCGTACTGAACACAAACCTCTTCTGTTTCCCTTCAGCGAGCTGCTCCTGGGACCTGTACCCACCAACTTCACCTTCCTGCCCAAGCACAAGGCCAATTCCTACAGATAGGAGCAGTGCAGCCCTTTCCTGCAGCATCGAGTGCAGGGGAGGCAGCAGGATGGTGCGCGTTGCTCAGCTGCACGCAGAAGCAAAATAAACTTTTATGTTTTTAGAAGCGCGGTTGCTTTCTTACCTTGAGCATCGTTACCCGTCACAACCACCGCTCAACCCTGCTGTTCCCATTGTGGCACTCTGTTCCTATGGGGATAGCCTGGGTTAGGGGCAAATCCTGCCTGTGGGAGGGTGAGGTGTATGGACCCAATCCCTGGGGGTCCTGGAGAGCGCAGCCACCCTCACCCTCCCACCATCTGATGTTGTACAGAATCCTGTCCCTTTTGGGGAGCTCACAGGGGCTGCTGTCATCTGCTGGATGTCACACGGCCCCTTCAAGGGCTGTGCTGGAACGGGGGATGCAAAGCAGCTGTTTTTCCATCACGAGCTCTGCTTAAAGAGAAGGGTGAATGAAAGCAGGCCTGGTGACAGCACAGTGACCTTCCCTTGGCTGCCTCGAGGGCTTTTTCTGTGCCCGTGTCACTCGAGCACAGCAGTGAAGGCTGCTGAGCACAGGCAGCAGTCACAGATGCAGCTGCTCTGTATCTCAAAGACTCCACGAGTGCAGCCACGAGGCAGACAGCTCACATCCCTGACTCAGCTCGGCTGAATCAGCTTCATCCCCTCCAAAATATTCCATTGGGTACAAAAGGGGTTTGCAACCACAGCAGCTGAGGTTGGGTAGAGCCGCACCGCAGCAGCGGGCGTTCCTTCCCTGCTCAAAGAGCAGCTGCTGTCTGAATGAGCTCCTCCAGCAGCAGAGGGGCTTTTGGTGCAGCTGAGCAATGCTCACATGTTCACACACTGCCTGCCATCATTCCACCACCAAGGAGTCCAGGCGAGCCCTGCAGCACTCAGTCCCTGCTGCCTGTGGTTCCACCTGCAGAGCAGGGTGCAGAAGGGGATCTCCAAAAATTGCTGTTCAAAGCTGTGCAAGTTTCAGCCCAGGCTTGCTTGTGAGGTGCCTTGATCTGGGAGCACGTGGGGAGCAGATGTGTTTTGGGGCAGTGGGTTCAAGGGCAGGGAGAAAGGGGGAGGATGGATGGCCCACGGTGCAGCCCCCCAGACAGTTTGCCAAGGCAGAACGATGCTGCGATGCTGAGGGTTGCACCAAAAGTCACTGCAGTAAATCACGAAGTCAGTCACGGCAGTCAGGCATCCAGAGCCAGAGCCTCGTTGTGCCAGGCAGAGAGCATCTCCAAACACAACAGGACCCCCAAACGGGCCTCCACGTCCACCCCTAAGCACACACAGCCCTACGGGGTTCCACTTTCATCCTTATGGGGCTCCACATCCAGCCCTGAGCACCCACATCCCTGCGCTGGCCACATGGGATGCCCCGGCGCTGACAGCCCACAGCCACAAAACGGCCCCTGGGCTGCAATGGGGCCAACGAGCCCTGCCCCATCGCCACCTCATAAAGACCCACAGCTGTGGGGTCACAGCAGCCCCCGTTAACCCTTCCTCTCCCTTTAAGACCAGATGAGGAGGGGGCGGTGGGCGGGGATAGAACGCTGGGACCCCTGGCAATTCCCGTTGGGAGACCCCAAACACAGCAGAGTCGGTTGGACCCGCTAGCGGACAGCAGCGCATGGAGTTGGCTGCCGCCTTGCGCTCCTCTCGTGGCCCCCAGGGCCCCCCGGCTCCGCCGCTCATCCTTCCTGAGCTCTTCAGCTTCGTAGGTGAGGACCAACCCCGGCCTCTCCACGCGCCCCGCTCCCTTCCCGGCCCGCCCACCCCGGGCTCCTCCCGTCGGTTTGGGAGGGGACTGATGGCGTTTTCTCACCTCTTCCAGGCTCAGCCAAACCCTGCCAGCCTCCTGCGATGGAGCAGCCCCTCCTCGCACCTCCGGCTATAGGGACGCTGGTGGCACCCGGCGCGCCCCGCGGTCCCCCGCCAGGTTAGACATCCCCCATCCGCCATGTGAGCTCTCGGGGGGACCCGAGGAGCCCCCTCCCCAACTCCCCTTCTCCCCTGCAGGGCTGTGGATGGCTCCGTGCGGCTGCTACTTCGACCCCCGTGTCTTTCACTTTGAGTGGGCGACCACCACCGCGCCGCCACCGGCCAACCCCCTGGGCTCCGCTTCGTTGCCCAACGTTGCCCCCGGGGCTCCGCAGAGCTGGGTGACCCCCCCGGCCCCACCGCAGCCGTTTGTGCCCTACAAACAGCAGGGTGGCGCCGTGACCCCGCTGATGCCGTCGGTCCCTGACTTCCAGCAGCTGGAGGGGCAGATCCAGCAGCTGAGGATCTCAGAGGCACCTCCGAGTGGCAGCCCTGCTGTGCCCTCTGATGGCATCGTCCCACTCGATAGTGACACCCCAATGGGCACCTCCACCACCCCCGACCCTCAAGAGATGGGGGCCAACCTGGAGAGCTTAGACATCGAGCTGCCTGATGAGGTGCTGCTGGAGGAGGCTGTGAGGCTCTTCAACTGCTCCCCTGAGATGGAGGTGGTCAACCAAGACAACCCCAGCAGCGTCCCTATGCTCGAAGACCTCGGGGATCTTGCTGACCTCGACGATATCATCTCCAGTCACGACATGAGATCGCTCTCGCTGCCCGAAGAGATGCTCTCCTCTGACTACAGCATCCCTGAAGCCTCCAGCATAATGCTGAGCGTGGAGCAGCTCGACAGCGTCCAGATGAGCACCCAGGAGATGCAGCAGGATCTGACACCACCAGCTCTGCTGCTGTCACCACCGCAGGGCGATGAGTTGCAGCCCAAAGCCAAGCTGGAAAAGAGGGGGAAAAAGCGACGAAACAGCTTCTTGCTGAGAAAGGGCCGCAAATAGAGAGCCTCCACCTGCAGCAGTGGGGTGGGAGAGCAGGGTTAGAGGCCTTGTGATGGGATTGGGAGGGGGGAGGGAGAAGGGTGGTGTTATACAACTTTTTTCTTGTTATCTATTAAAGATTGTTTGTTCAGAACATCTCCATGTCTTGGTGGGGGCTGGAACAGACCTTGGGTGGAGGTGGGGGGGGAGAGGCTGGGACAGACACATTGCCTACACACAGCACCCCCAGCCCTGCAGTGAAACCCAGGCCAAGGGCAGAGGGAGTTTGCAGTGCCTTCATCCCA